>NW_014333243.1:619048-708335 GCF_000341935.2 Cephus cinctus | reverse complement strand
TTTTTTTTTTTTTTTTTTTTTTTGACTACTTATTCCGTGCACGGACGTTGCACCTTATTATGTGATTTGTTTTCCGGTGCGGTGCAAACTGAGTTTTTATCGTAGGGCAGCTGGTCTGACGATGCAGTAGTAATAATAGAGAAATGCCTAATTTGGCAGTTGGTTGTTGGCAGCACAACGATTAATTGTTCGTTATCGTTATTATTGTGCGATTTATATTTGTCAATCGCGAGATAAGCCGGGTAGTTGATAGGAAGAATCGTGATTAATTCAAGTTCCTATGTATAACGCGAGTGACGCCGCGTTGTGGACGTCACCGTGAACGAAAGTGCTTTTATTTGGTACATATTATTTATAGGGACTGGCTCTCTCACTCGTTAATACTATTCTTTTTTTATCCTTAAGAAGTAGAGTTGTCGATGGTACTTAAAACCGACGCCAGATCATGCGGCGATCGATACGTATAAGAAAAAAAAACCAAACAAACAAGCGTACGAAGTTTTGTTTAATTGTCGGCTAGATCAAACTTTTATACTGACAATACTTTTTTACGTGATAAAATGGCGAGTCAAAAATGAATAACGACGTCGTAAAAATGAAACAAAAAAATTTGTCTTTGTACCAATCGACCAATCATTAATTAATTAATCGATTAATTAATTTCTCTAATCGGCATTGCGAACATCGTATTATTATTTATAGATTATTACAAAAATAATTAAGTATTCGCGATCGGTGGAATCTGAACGCAGACCTCTTTGTTGTTCGTTAATTTCCACCATACAGATATCCATTATTGAATCGATTTTTCGATTAATTCCTATTTGAAATCAATTACTTCCAATTTTTTCAAAAGGTTGCGCCCGCGTCTGCATCGAAATGATTGATAAGCGATGCTGCGTTTATTTTGTACAGCTATTATTAATTGATACCACCGATTTAGCAGGCCACTAAAATCCCATCATAGGTCCCACTACTTGTCCCCCAATTAAAGATAGTTAATATATCGTATTGCCTTCCGTTATAGTTTTACGTTAGATTGTACAGTGCAGAGGCGATAATTATTAATAATAACAACGGAGGATACTCAAACACGCTATAAGCCTCAAAATGGCTATAAAAATTATACCATTAGTAGTCGGAGCTCGTGGCTCACTGGACTGTTTAAACTGTTGACGAAATGGAGTAGTACCCGGTCTACGATTCTGGATTGGATTGTAGTGAATCGATTATGCTTTTATTTTTTGTTACGATATTATTATTATTATTATTATTATTGCGTTGCGTCTTTTGTTTCCAAAAGATATTTTTTCAACAAATGCCCTCATCCATCCCGATTATGCTTTTATTTTTTGTTACGATATTATTATTATTATTATTATTATTGCGTTGCGTCTTTTGTTTCCAAAAGATATTTTTTCAACAAATGCCCTCATCCATCCCTGCCCTGAAGGAAAAAATATTCACGCCCACCCATCCTAATGTTTCACAAATTTTTTTTGATATGATTTTGTTGAATTAATTAAAATTCAGAATTTTTGCAGATACTTTGCTTGTTCTTACTATTCTCATCGTTATCATTCTAATTTCATGTTTTACTGTTTGTCGACTAATCTTTCACATTTATTCCCTTCCTTCCTTTTCGCGGTACAATTTTAAACTTCTTGTCGGCTGCGCATGTCTCTTGCCTTGTGCGTGCGTTGCAGTTTTAAAAAAAAAATCTTATTCAACGATCCTAGTGTGTATTGTATACTGCCATTACGTCACGAGATCCACGAAGAACACTTAAAACGAGACGTTGACAATACATTGACGTGTAAATTTTTAGTACTTTTGGTGAGCTTAAAAATTGCTAAAAAAATATACTGTACCATTTTATATAATATTATATTCGTGGTACAGTTTTGCATGCGATATTTGATTGTGACAAGTATCTTTGTGGCGAAATGGCGAATAATCTTTAAAAACGTAAACGAACGGCTTTATCAATTAAACTTGTCCATTGCATCGAACAACAATTTATAAAAATTATTATAGCTAGTGAATCTCGGCAAGTAAACAAAATCTGTAACGTAAAATAACTGGCGTAATTATAAAAAAAAACAACCGCAAAATCGTATTAATAGTTTTATCATCAATTATAGACTGCTTGTTTGCTTAGAAATGATCTTTAGATCGTGATGGAATATGGACAAGGAAAACAAAAAAACGGTAAAATGGTTGCTAGTTTAATGTGTGGAGGTGCGCCTTTTTTTATTGGTCCTTTTAAAATGGCCCGATCTCTTTTCGAAATATATACTTCATCGTAAAGTGTACTGGCCCTTTACTTTTTCAAAAAGAAAAAACAAAAGTCAGGAAACAAACACAAGACTAAACAAATATTGCGAAAGGGGTATATAAAAGAAATTAATGCGTCTTACGTCAAACTGTACACTATTAATGCTCTTAAATGCTAAATAGTTGTTTACCGACGTAATATTTTTACCAAGCAAGCAAGCAAACAAATTTAACACCGATGTACTGGTGTGCTTGTAATTATTTTAAATCGCATATAGATTATTCGTCTGTATTTCTAGATATAGGAAAGAGATAATTTTGTTTGCGCCTTGCGTGACAATACTCGGCAGATCAAAAAACAAGATAAAAAAATTGAACTTTGAACGAGAATTTCAGAAAAAAATTTTTTAAAGATCTTTCACTCGATGAAAAAATCTCGTTTACCAAGTTTTAACGTGCCGTGCCTTTTAAACGTAATCCGCATGAGTTTTTATTCGACAAAGTGGAAGGAAACACGAATTACTTTTTAAAATCGTTACAAAAAAACAATGCAACACACACAAACAGACATACATGCAAACACACAGGGTGCTCGTTTAAATATTGTTAAGAATAACTGTTTATCAGAACGCAAAACGTCAAGCTTCCTTTAGAAAAAAATTTTTAAAAGAAAAAAATAGGTCCAACACGAATCGATTGAGGACAATGTTAAAGTATTTTTTTTTATGTTAAAAGAAGAAAGTGCCTCTCTGATTGTTTAATTTTTAATTAACGATAATAACTTATAATAAGTAGTACGTTTCATTTACAAACGGTATTAACGACTTACTAACACCTATATGTACAATATATAATGTGCTAGAGGAAGCTAGCAAGGTGATAATTTATAATAATTAGATAATATACTCGTTCCCACAAAATCGATGAAGCTTCGATAAATCAATAAGATTTGTCACGCTTTAAGCCTCACATTATATCCCTGTTGAAGCCTGATATGTAATGCAGACCAATTTGTTGGAAGCAATAAAGTGTTCTTTGCTAATTCATTTTTTCTACGTGGAAAAAGTCGAATAGAAATAACTCCATTCACTTTCAGTTATGTTAAACATGACTGTTAATTGTTGGAAAAAAAAACTTGCCACCAAACTGATTAACAAAAATAGTGTTCTTTTATATACATTAATTGACCTTTTGTTTTAAGGCAAAATCAAAAAAATTAGTAAGAAACTGTGATATTCAATTCTTTAATGTTTCATCAATCATTTCCATACACAATTCTCAAAATGAGTCTCATTAATAGTTTATGTAGACATGATATATGTTACGTTAAAGGATTAAATTATGTGATGATTATTTGATGCATTTTTTTGTTGTGCTATTTGTTTACTAAATGCTTGATACAGTCCAATTAGAGACGATATTGTGCCAAGTGCGCCTACGTGCCAGGTTTTAAATCGGCCACCCCAGAGAACTCCAGATGGCAAGTAGCTAACAGCATAACTCACATCCAGAACTAATCTCAGGGAAGTTAATAATTCATTACGCTGTTGTGCTTGTACTAGTCCCATAGTAACCCTAAAATTAAATGATAATGATTCAAACTTTAAATTTATCATAAAATTATTTATGTAGCATTATTATATATACCTGACATCACAATTTGTTTTGCTTAAACACATTTTATGTTTTTCAAGCTGCTTCAGTCTACGGATGGATCTATATAATAAAACTGATTTATTTTTCTTCTAATGTTAATATAAAATATTAAAATATTTCTATATTTTACATTATACTTACTTGAATAAAGACAGATAAAGTGATACAATCCAGAACAAAGTGCTTGCATCATCCCATTTCAATGTATCAATTGAAATGACCTTATGTTCTCCTGCCCAACAGATATGTTCGACAGGATAGAATATTGTATCCACTACAATCTGTATTAATTCCATCCATCTTATCAACCAGTCAGGTTCCTATTAGATCAGATACCTATTGTTACTTGTCTCTAGAAAAATATGTTTAGATTGTAAATCAGTTTAACATAGATTCTTCTTATTGAAACAGGTACAAGTAAATTAAATTTAATAGAGCAGTTTTATGAAATATTTTTGAGATAAAATCAATGTACACTTATTTAATTTAAAAATCAATATTTTATATAATGATAATTCGTACTTGTTTTCCTAAACCATATGACATGGCATAATGTAACATTGGAATATCATCGAGCAGCCTCAATGTCACTCTGCAGCTACTCATCTGACTTCCAATGATCTTGAACTTTTCAGCAGCTTCTGGAGATTTGGATAATCCTGCAACTAGTTTAGCTACATACGAAAGAGTTCTTAACATTTTATCCCGTCCAGGATATGTATTCAAATACTCAGATACTAGTGCAAGATTCATTTTCTATGTGAGGTATATGGAACAACTCCAGCACTATCAGTAATGTTCACCCAACAAGTGCTCGAATGAATCAGAGATGAGATCTCTGGAATGAATAATAAATATTGATAAGCTTTACAAGTAACAATGAATAATATTCTCTGATTAACTTTACACGATAACAATTGAGCAATCTAAGAAATACAAATTTTTGACAATCAAAATCTAACAATATCATTTAACATTAACATTGACTATTAAAAAATAAATAAACGCCGTATATACTGTTTTAATATATATCAAAAGAAGGACCTTATCAAAAAACTCAAAAAAAACAGGGATATCACTAAATATTAACATATATGTATAGGAAACCCAATATAAAATATTTACTACAGCATTCCAAATTTAGTAAAATGCGCGTAGTGTCATCTTGTAATAACACATAGAAACAATGAAAGCGATTTCTGTACCGATTCAGTAACCATCTAGATATTTTATTCAATTCCATTGGAATTGTTGGCGATATTGAAACAATCCCTAGCAAGTTATCTTCGAATTTACACAGCAGAGGTCGTTGAAGAACCGTATAGCATTCGGTGGGGATAGTCGTTAGTACGCTGCGCTCGCCGTGTCGTTTTGGAGCCTCACAATGACGTCAGATCAGGAGGCACAAGCCGAGCGCGTTTAAAGCCGAGTAGGGCGTGAAAGTGTGTGTCGTGCCGCCCATTTTCCTAAGCTCATAACCCTCATCGTCTTGGAATAATGTGTAACAAAAGAATATAATCAAGTGCGTAGTGCATGCGAATAACGCGTGAGCAATTATGTTCGGTGCTGATACGGCGTGATCGACAAGGACGCAACAAAAGAAAGAAAAACAAGCCATGTTCCGCTGCATTCCGATATTCAAAGGGTGTAACAGGCAGGTGGAATACGTTGACAAGCGTCACTGCTCTCTGCCAAGCGTACCCGATGACATCCTGAGATACTCTAGAAGTCTTGAGGAGCTTCTCCTCGATGCAAATCATATTCGTGATTTGCCGAAGGTAGGCGAGATTCTATTCACATGAGTAATAATAGCATTCCTGTCTGGTTTAAATGTGAAGTGCTACTGTAACTACATCGAGTACTGACAAATGGGTGGTACCCAATTACTTTGAAATATTGTATGTAACCCCTTTTTCTTAGATTCCAATACACAATTTCTGGTACTGTCTTTATTCTGCAGATATCTGTGCATTGTTCATATCTTTGAATGCTGTTCATTCTTACAGAACTTCTTCAGACTACAACGGCTCAGGAAGCTGGGACTTAGTGACAATGAGATACACCGACTACCTCCTGATATCCAGAACTTTGAGAACCTCGTGGAACTCGACGTGTCAAGAAATGGTAAGTTAGATTTGATTAAAGTCATTAAAAAATGAATTTTATCATGAATTCTGTGGAGTATACGTAACGGTCACGCAATAGTTATTATTGTGTCCATTTTGTTCTTTGTATTTGTTATGACTTTATTATCACAATGACGTTGCTGGCTTCTAACGTGACTCACAGTCTACCCTTGTTGTAAGGGTGCATTACACTAGCATTCACTTAAAGTTCATTTACATCGCTACTACACTGAGAGATAGTGCCAGCGACGCTAATTCCGATCGATCTGCCACCAACACGCGGAGCGACGACGTGCTGACCGCTATGAGCTCCGGCGACGTGAGGCTTTGTTTATCGGCTTTTATTTTTCAATACTTTTCATATTCTGTCTTCAGCTTTTTTCCCTTACCTTCGTATACATTCGTCGTTTCTTTAACTGTTCTGTTACTGTGGTTTACACGTTTATTTTCTTTAAATGTAGTTTCGCGAATTATACTTATTCTTTTTCATTGCGACGATATGCATCCAAATACTCACTGCTTTGTAATCGGACCTGTCTCTGCATTGTAACGACGTCAAGAAGTATTTCTATGACGTTTTAATACCTTGTGTCTCTTTTTGCTCATATTGCTTTCTTTAAGCTGACATTCAATCGACTACAGGATCGCTCCTGTAATAATAAGTAATAAAAGGTTTCTTCTTGCTAGCGGTGGATGAGTTACCGTTACATTAGAGAATTTTCTTCGGTTTCTCGACTAGATAACTGTTATACTACTGTTACCATTGCTTGCGTAAAGTAAATTGCGAGAGGTTGATCTTTAGGATGAATTTTAAGGTTATGCTGTAGTATTTTTCTAGTGCTTCTTATTCTCTGTTATTCTTTTAAACCCCGATCGTTCTTTCAACTCAATGAGAAAGCACTTTCCGTTGGCCGCGAAAAGTCTCACGAAACCAAGAAGCGTGATACAACTTCTCACAATCAGATTACTTCTAACGATCATTGTATTTTCTACAGATACATTATATGCCTCAGAGGCGATACTAATAATCGACTTACTCTCCGATGTTCATACACCGGATTGAAAGATAATATTTTCTTACTGATACGCCACAGTCAAAATTGACAGCTGAGTTTGAAACATCCAAAAGAAAAAGATACCACAGACACACAGATGAATTTATCGATCAGCTCTTGTAACAATAATGACAAGTGTTTCCCTTTTATTTCCCGTCATGTGTTTTATTACTGTCAGAGACACCAAAGGATGAAAAATAGAATTTTCCGTAGGTTCGTATCTTTCGGGACTGAAAATCACGATAGCTTTCAACAAATTACATACGGATACACGAGTCTCAAGGTAATGCTACGATCCTGTAGGAGAAGTCTGCAAGTTTTTATTAGCTGATATCAATTTCGGTTCGAGTTCCGTGTAAAATGACACGCGGCTGCTGCTTCGACTGTACGATTTGTTGCAGCCAGTTGCGGCTGACTTCTCGAGGTTACTTTCTAACTGTACTTGCATCGCGGCGTCGCTGTCTCACTACTTTCGAAGCGTCGTTATGAAATCATTTGACGTTTCAACCCGGTGAAGAGAATGATTCTTCGCGATGGAACGAATCGTTCTAGCGCCCTTTGCATATCCTAGGCTTTCTCCGCGGGCATAGTTATAATGTTTCCATAGGATTTTTCGCGCAGTTCGTTGCTGCATTATTTTTTTTTGTATTCTACATGCTACTATTAATTTATCGTCCTTGTCATTCTGTGCACGCTTTTCGCTACGAAGTTCAATTCTTTCTCTGTATCTCAGTTCAATTAAACTTTTAATTCCTATTGTATTCAACTCTGTGCTAGCGGAGTATCGTTGCAGTGTTACTTGAAAATTTGTAGCCACGTGATGTTTCGACTTACTTTTTTCCAAATATTTATGCATCTCCTTTATGGTCATTGACTAGTTTACCGAACTTACGGAGAACAATGACCTTTGTTTGGCGGGACGAGAATGAGTTTGCTCGTTTCGTGCATTATTTCGCGGGATTATTATTATTATTAGTTTCCTAGTCCTTCCCCTTTCTGCACGATCAGCACCGCTCGCTTCCTCCTTGTTTCTGACGCGTGTCTCGTATTTAATTAAAAACGGCGTAAATTTAGCGCGGCTTAAACGTTTCGCACGTGCTACTCACGCCTACACGCGCGTACCGATGGACACGGCCACGTGAGCGGTTCGTTACCTTCGTCGGTCCGAAAGTTTTTATTGAATTTCGAGTATAGAAAATTAACCGAAAAATATTAATTAATTCGTCCTGAAGTAGGTTAAAAACATTTTAATGCCTGTTAAAAGTCAGTTTTTTAATTTCGAGACTTTATACAAAAGTCTACCTGTGGCTTGTTGGTCTTAAGGCGTGTTCAAAGTATTGCATTCTAAACTCACTGATAACTTATCACAGCAACGACGAAATCAGCTTCGTTACCAGCAGACATTATAGCTATAGGAAAATACACGTGGCCTCTTGAAATTCTTTCAAAACCAACAAGTTTCTCAATATTCGATTCCGCGTAGATGCCACTGCATGACCGCGCCTACACGCATATAGCATATACACGAATGTATACAAGCATGAATTTCAGCTAAGAAAACTCTTAACCAAATCGCCACATTGTTTGTTACGCAAGCCACCAATAGGAAATCTTTGTCCGACTCCTCGTCGTTCCTCGATTTCACAATAACCCCGTCCTCGACAATTGTCGCTAAATGTCAAGGTACGGTTTCCTTCAAAGTATAGAAATTGTCGTTCCTGGCAATTGACGTGTTCACTAAATTCGAGGCGTAATAACAAATTGGCACGCTTCGAAATTTCCTGTATATCAAATGAGGGAGGTCTTCTTCTCCCGCGCCACTTTGAAAACATCATTATTGGCGCCATTGTTGCCGTCACTCTGTACACACGTAGCTCGGTTGTCCTCGAGCTCGAGGCCACCAGTGACAATGGCTGTTCGACGCCTTTTTCAAGAGCGAAACTTCACGATGAGTTCTCTTCGCCCTTTTTTTTTTTTCGAAAGATCAGAAGGAGTTTGCGTTAATTGTCGTGGAGTAGCGTCGTCGGCGTCCCGGTGCCAACCGATGCGCGTCGTTTCGCACGGACGTTAAAGGCCACAAAGACAATACGGCGAGACTGTGGGAAATGCACGTACGCACACTCGTTCGCGCAACTTACACGTGTCACTTTGATCTGCATATGCACACACGTGCGAACACCGAATAACCTACCCGCGTAATTCGATACGGTGCAGGGAATTTGGTAATTTTGAATTTCGGTTAGATTACATGTACTTTACGTGGACTGCCAGCGACACCTTATCGCGACTTCCATCCTTCACGCTCCAGCCGTACACGTTTCACTTGAGTTTCGATCACGGAACTCTACGTATATATGATTGACAGAATTTTCGATTCTTGTCGTATACGTTGTCATAGACTTTCACCCATCTCCCTCTGTCGCTCCTACACTTCACCACCCTTATATATTGTCAATCCTAACGTTCCACTTTATACGAGATCATTGCCGCGCGACACAATGCCATCTATTGAGCGCACGCTGTTACCAATATGTTGATATATCCTGTGCAACCCTCTTTTGTGTGTTGGGTCTGCAGCTGTGTGTCCAAATATGTGTGTACGATTATGCTACCACCATGATACACCGGGAATCCACCATTTCCGTTAACGGAACAAAGTGATCTGCTGAAATGCTCGGCAGGAGTTTTCGCATGGAAGAAATGAGAAAGGAAAACACGGCGGGTGGAAATGCTTCGGTTATATCGAATGAGGGTAGGTGATTGCGTGGGGATGATTTCGAAAAGTTGAGGGAAAATTGGTGCGTCTACGTAAGCAGGTAACAAATGAGAGAATCGTACGTGGATGAAAAAAATAATCTTCATGAGAATCGTACGTCTCGTCGCAACGTGTAAACTGATTCGTAAGTTTCGTAAGGAGCTCTTGGTGGTTTTGTGGTTTGGCGACTATAAAAAAGAAAACGGACGGAATACATTTTTTTTTTTACGGCGCGTAAAACTTTTGCAGGGTGACTGTCCAGGCATTCGGACGTAAACTCAGACGCTGCAGCGTACAGGCCAGGCGGACGTTTGGAAAGCGAAGACCGCTAAATAGTATTTGACTCTGCTCGGAACTGTAAATATTTATGCCTCCTCGCATACCAAGTAGACGTGGAAACTGAATAAGGTTCACAAGTCGGTTACGATTCGACTGGCTTCCTGTCCATTTCCACCACTTGGGAGAGAAGGAAAAAAAACGAGCAGGGATTTCTCATATTTTTCTCTCTCGATAATCACTCATACTATTCTCGCTCTCTTGTCTTTTGAACATCCTAATATCTAGGTATCCCATGAACACAGCCACGAGACGCGACGGCTGGTATGGATTCATTCGAATTCTTGTTTAACTAACTTCACAATATATACATATATGAGACACCTGGCGGGCCGCGTGAGCACTACGTAATTTCGATCGGAATCCGATCTGTCGGAAAATGTCGAAGTAAAATATAGGGTGTGGAGACGCGCAGAAATTGTGGGAATGTCCGAGTAAACCGAAGCGGCGAGATATGATATTCACTTTATTATACGACATAAAATAGTTTGGTGTGGGTGACATAACCTAACCTCCTGGCGGACTGGAATGTCGAGTAATAATGGCGGCGGTATCTCGCTCGGTGGTCATATACGTATACATACTTGATGCTTACTCGTGGCCATGTGGTACTCGCGTATGGCATATTTATTGATAAAATTCATTGGAGCTTGAATATCTCACGTATATTCGTGACAGTTGTTTTTACTGTGACTCGTATTCGTATGGGTTTGCTAATTATTCAGTGAATGGAGGACCTTTCGTTCGACTAGGTTCGACTGGGCTGGGTTAGGTTAGGTTACGTTTAATACCATGACTAATCAGGGTCAAGATGAAAACCAATGACGATACGATGAGTGCCGTTCGCTTCACGGAACGCGTTGGCTACTGTTGAGGAAGTGATGTCGGTATGCGTGTCAGGGCCACACCTTTTAGCCGTCGACGTTCACCAGGATTCTACTCTTGTAGAAGACGACCATGATGAAGACCTGTTTCGAACATGTTCTCGAGCGCTTCGATTCAACTTTGTAAGCAAATTTCTGCCACCTGTTGCACGTTGGACGCGATCAAGTAAACAGATTTTTTTTTTAATTATTTAACGAAACTTTTACGTAACTCAATTAGGTGAAAAAAAAAAAATTTTTGTTAAAGCTTTTGACGCCGAAGTCCCTTTTTAGTTTTCTTTTGTGCTGGAAATTTAGCGGCTTTTAAGGCGTTAAAACGGCTGCCTCGTTAATCCAGAAGAACAGGATCGTTATAACTGACGTTTCTAATTTCCAATTCGTATTTTAATGACTTACACGAACACGCTTATAACATGTGATCGTTGAAGTTTGATTAGTGCAGGTCATTCTTATGTAACGTCAAATGCAGTTGCATTCTTATCGAAGCTTTGTAATAATAACATTAATAATGCTATTACGCAATGGTACTATACCATTGGTACTACTCGATTCAATACAATGAGTATTTTAAGAGGATTACTCGTCTTTAATTTAAGAGTAGGTACGTCACAGCTGAGTTACTGTTAATTCCACGTCAATAAAATCAGCAATTTTCGATTCGTACAAATGAATTCAGTCGAAGTCCATATTTGTAGGTGGTTATTTTCATTAAAAAATGATACTCAATCCAGGTAAAGTTGGATGCAATTTTTTTTTTCACCCTCAATTGCACAGGAATCTTAGGTTCACGTCTGACTCGCATTATGCTTTTAACTACCCAACAAAATAGTTTCCTGTAGTTATAGAGTTTTTTACACGGATCTTTTCTACACCCGTGAATATGCATCGAACAGCGCTGAAATACCGATTCACAATACGCCGGACGAGCATCGAGAGAAGCGACGCGTCTCTACCCTAAATAAAACGAAGCCCTCGCCGATTGCGTGCGCAACGTATGAATGACTGTAAGTGCATGATAAAAAGAATAAACGTTAGAACGGAATGCAACTACGAGAATCGTATCGGGTTTCACGGTTTAGTAAGCCAAGCCATAGAGCATCGTTCGCGATTGGGCATTGACTGGCATTGACCGACATGACGCTAGTATGGTCAATCGTCAGCGTTAATAAATCGACGCGTCTGCAACGAACGACGTGGCGACCACCGATAATAATAATATTTTCGTTGTCATCGCCAGCAGTCTCGTTGTTACGTAAAAAAAACAAAGAAAAGACAGAAAGACGTCGCGACGCCGTGACGTAACAGGTAAAATAGTACGATCAGCAGCAATGGCATGCTCTACGTGGTTACGTATATATACGTATCGTACCGACTGAATTTCATTTCGCTCTATTAATTTCGCCGATCAATCGATCCGACCGACGGCGAAGTACCGGCGATACTAGCAAATAGACCCAGACGCCGTCCTAGAGTTCGGTTAGGTTAGGTCAGACTTGGTAAACTCGCAAAGAAAACTTTGTCGCGTGACTATCTCGCGCGTCTTCTCTACCTGTGTGCGTCGCTTGCCCCGAGATAAGGACGCACGGCTGCAACAGGTTTGCGTTTACAGGTAAACTCGCCTTTTGATTAACACGCCCACGTTAACGTGCGCTTGCATTCCTTTACGGCCGTTTGCCCGTTTCGCTAGATCTATCCGCGTAACGTACGATTGCCCGTGTAGTAGATACATTTGTAGCCACGCACTTCCAAGCACTGGGATCACGTACCTCTCGTGCGGCTCGAGCGTATTTTTTTTATCTTTGCGATAACGAGGAACAAAGAATTAGATAAGCTCCTTCGATACACATGCGTATATACAATTTGTGGTCCTAATTTTTCGGGCCGTCTCAATGCCCGTCGTACACGCGGAGGAGCCTTGACGTACGAGTAAACGGTGGGAAATCTAAACAAAGCCCTCTGGACGTTTTATTCGAGTCATGAAAATTAATAAGACACCCATAAAGCGGTATCAAAACATTGAAAACGGCACTGTTAACGGTAACCCAAGGAGTCGTAGGTTTTTTTTTTTTTTTTTTTTTTTTTGTTAGATAAAAATAGAAATACTCTCACAGCGTTCGGATAGCAGACGAATCAAATTTTTTTTTTTTTTTTTTTTTTTTTTTTCGTTAGATAAAAATAGAAATACTCTCACAGCGTTCGGATAGCAGACGAATCAAATGCGGACTAGGAACGAGTTTAATGACCATTTGGGGAATTTTACGCGATGTGAGGTTAGGTCTTGTCGGGTTAGTGGAAGAGCTGGTGCTCGCGGTGTACGGGGATTCTTGTCTCTTCCTGGCGGAATCACGGTTTGCTTGTAATTACTACGTATGTCGGCTTTCTCCGTGCTCGTGGTCGTACGCCTCTGCCGTTCCGTAGTTTAGGTTTTGTGTATACCTGCGCGTCCGCTCTATACGCCATATATACGACTATGTGCTTGACTCGTACTAGTCTCCTCCTTCGTTTCTCCGGATCTGTGTATAAACATACGGCACTCGGTCTATCGTTTATTTTTGCCTCGAGCGAAGGAAAAAAAGAATGAAGAGAGAAAAAGAAGAGAAAAAAATACTTCCACACCAGCGCCATCTTGACTTGCCATTGAACTCCAGAACGAGAGTTACGTTTTTTTTTCTTTTTTTTTTTTAAAGTTTAATAACGTGACACTCGCTTGGAATACGTGTTTCGCGCGTAATCAAGTATACGCGTAGTAATTCATTTGAAAGAACTTGTAGAACGAGATACAAGTGAAAAAATGTACGTTTTATTTCTTATAAAATTCACTGACTTATAAGTACTCGATACGTCGAAGCCTTTCGTAACTGATGCGTATGTATGTATACACAAAGGAATGACTAAGAAGGCGCTGTCGATTTATCGAAGGAGGGCGTTTGACTTTTTTTTTATTTCTCAGAGTTTCGAGATCTCGTTTTATTTTCGTCAGTGACAGCAGCGAGCGTTCGGCCTGACCTCCGGTGAATTTAGAAAGGCTGAAATTCAGGGCGAAGGTCGTCGACGTCACGGCGGCGTCTCTCGTATCTCAAGGATCATAAATACACTAGGAGGTCTTCGGTGTATACGACAATAGCTCCTTTGAAAATCTGATCTGCCTCGTCTCTCTGTACGTTTGTTAGAAGCTGCTGCCGTCTCTTTTTAAGAGACGCAGAGGAGGAAGCCGTTCCGATATCCCGGGGAACGTGATCGCCAGGTGGTACGATTGTTTAGACTCCACGGCTCGTTAATCGTTACTTCGCTGAGGGGGAGGGATATACGCGTGGATCTTAACTGTTTGTACATTCACCATCAAATTCAACTTGGCGCGTTACAATTTATTCGACTTTCCTCTTCGTGCCTGTCCGACTATGTATCATTTTAGTTGTACATACTTTTTCCTCCGTAGTTGCGTTACTCAGTGCTACGATGAAACGATCGTTTAGGAATGCAGGATCGACGAACTTCGCGTCGCGACGGTTACGTAACCGGTCTTTTAACGTTTTTCAATTCTCGTTGAATACGCTTACACGTTAATCGGTCCCTATATTGGTTATTTTATTCAATTTGCTTTATCACGTACATCGTGACTTGACTGTGATTAGGATGCTTCGTAGCACGCGCTAACAGACGCCAAGGATTCTCTCTGGCAACATTTAAGCGCTAGATGCCCTTTGTTGCTTTATTGACTTTGGCAGTACCGTGCTTCCTCTTCTTTTTTTTCTTTTCAAAATTCTTGCCAACCGTCTATTCCACATTGCCAGAATAGACGTTAAGATCGCGCCCGTTCGTTGTGACAACCGTGCACCTGTCAGCTGACATTTTCACTAATAAATATCTAACGCTAAGACGTTCGCGATTTCTACGTGAATTACGAAATGCTTTTGACTAACGTGTAATATTCATTTATTGACACTGATGTGTTGATTAATTTTTTATCCGTACGATCGTCTTACACCTTGTAACTTGATATCCTATGGATCGATAAATCGTCACACGGAGACACGATTAATATTAATCACGCTCACTGACACAGGTTACGCGAGCTGCGACGAGATGAGAGCTTGTCAAGTTTGTTACCGGCCCGTCCTTATCGATTACTTCCGATTGGCTTAGTGCAACCACGGATAGCGCATTATCCCACGTAAATATCCGTCTCGGTACTTTAAGGGCGGAAGGCGCTCGTCTGTTTGACGGAGCGCATGTCGATCGAACGTCGAAGAGAAATTTAAGTGACGTATAACAGGAAAGTATACCCTCCAGGGGGTCAGACTCTCGCAGCGTTCCGTACTTAAAGGGGTTAAGTGATACACCATTTGTCGATTAGGAGAAAAATATATATATTTTTAAAAATCTCGAAATTTTAGATAATAGACTTTTTTGCTTTGCTCTCTTCACATTTTATCCTTACGTTGAATCCGTCGCAATAGGTAATATTTAGCACGGTATTTATTTTCGTGTTGTTATCCGATTTAAATGTTCATCCAGGAAGTTTGCCAGCTCGCGTGAATTTTCCTCGGTTGAAATTACGTCAGACGATCCAGGATGAGGTTATGAGGATTTAAACGTGTATACGAAATAGGATACGAAATAGGATTAAGGTAAAGTGTTTATTTTTAGTTATTGCTCAGTTGCATTTACAGTTATTATATCGGAATTTTTGGTTATACAGTGAGCACGTATCGTGGCACGTGGTGAGCGCGTTGTTTTATCAGATTGTTCAATCGTTTGTTTACGGTGCTTTTACAAAACACTTTTTGTTTGCGAAAATTACTCGTCCGCGCAGATTTTTTAATACTTCGTCAGTATTGTTATTGTGCTGCGCTGTCGTCATACGAAATTTTGTTACGCGCGCGATCGTTGCGTAACGACGACAATATCGGAGCAGGTGTTCGTCCTCGTTTTGTCGCGTTTGCATATACCGACGTGTAACAATAGCGTCATGAAAACTTATCATTTGTCATTTACTAACGCTGCGACCTTCGCTTTTGCGTGTTTCAGACATTCCGGACATTCCTGAAAATATCAAAAACTTACGATCCCTCCAAGTGGCCGACTTCAGCAGTAATCCGATACCCAGGTTTACTATTATTGACTTATCTTTAACGTTATTTGACAATTGCCTCTTTATTTTTAACGTTTTAATCGAGTCGATTCCATCGATTTATTTACATCGAGCAACTGTCGTAATTATTTGCATAACAAAGAAATTTTTTTTTTCTTCAAGAACTGATTTGCACAGCTTGTAGATGTACGGTATATTCTTGTTCTACGAGGTTGCTCCTTTTTTTGTTATTAATTTATGTGGGATCCTTTGTGCGAAGTAAATTGTTTATTGTTGAGTGGTCGGTTATCAATTTTTTAAATGCATTTCTTTATGACCCCTCCCACCTTACGTCATAAGAGGCTGCAATTTGGTTTGTTTGCTGTGTGTACTTTTAGATTTCGCTATGCAATTCTGACGTTTAATGTATATTTGTAACTCATTACAGACTGCCAGCTGGTTTTGTACAGCTGAGGAACTTGACAGTGCTTGGTCTCAATGACATGTCCTTGACGAACTTGCCACCTGATTTTGGAAGGTAAGGTTCGTGAGATATGGAAATATCGTTACGCCAATCTCCATGTTTTGCTGGCAATCTTTTCTTTGGGACTTGATTGGCGTGTTCGAGTAATTTTATTGCTATTGTGCACAACAGATAAGCTTGATTCGATCGTGCATACTTATTTTAGCTTGGAAGCATTGCAATCGCTGGAGCTGCGAGAAAATTTGCTCAAGTCGCTGCCAGAGTCGCTGTCGCAGCTTTCAAAACTCGAACGACTGGACCTTGGCGACAACGAAATCGAGGAATTGGTGAGTCGCCATTTTATATGCATTATGTGTGTACGTCGATCACACGGTTAGCTATATTTAATGTGTGATTATTGTATGCATACACCCAGGTTTGGGTTCATGAGTTACTTTGTATTGTTGCATTTATATGCAACGATACTTGCGTTTTTTATAATAAATTGAAGGAAACATAATCCGTACGTTAGAAATTGTTTGCGAATAGGGATAATATGATAAAGTATAATTTTTCAAAGTTTCCTTACTGTCCAATTATTGTATCATTTATGGTTTTTTTTTCGTTAGCCAATACACATAGGGAAGCTGCCAGCTCTACAGGAATTGTGGCTCGATCACAATCAGCTACAGCACTTGCCGCCCGAAATTGGCGAATTGAAAACATTGGCATGCCTTGACGTGTCTGAAAATCGATTGGAAGATTTGCCCGACGAGATCGGTGGCCTTGAGTCGTTAACCGATTTACACTTGTCGCAGAACGTAATAGAAAAATTGCCAGATGGTCTTGGCGAACTTAAAAAATTGACCATCCTGAAGGTTGATCAAAATCGGTTGTCCATCCTGAATGCGAATATCGGCAGGTATGAAATTTTTGTGTTCTCCTTGTTTATTCTACCGAAACGTGGTTTTATAGTAACTTTTTATTGACCTATTAATTGCGATTTAATTTGATATCTCAATTACAGGTGCGAGAACTTACAAGAATTGATTCTTACGGAAAACTTCTTATTGGAACTTCCGGTTTCTATAGGAAATCTTCTTAACTTGAACAATTTAAATGTAGACAGAAACAGTTTGCAGTCCTTGCCAACGGAAATAGGTATAACAAAAATGCATTATTTTTTTTGTATTGTTATTTTTCACAAAAGACATTGCATGAACTGTACTATAGTAATTTCAAAATTATTTTATCTAATTGTCACTCTGTTAATTTAAGAATATCTGGGTTTTGTATATACTGGTGCCCTCTGCAGAAAGTTCTGTGTACTATAAACTTCTTGACAAGCGCTAACAATGTGATATTCCTTATCCTAGGAAACTTGAAGAAACTCGGCGTCCTCTCATTGAGAGATAACAAGTTACAGTATTTACCTACCGAAGTAGGACAGTGCACAGCTTTGCACGTACTCGACGTATCAGGCAATAGGTAACAAAATTGAAAAACAAAAACAATATGTTTGAAAAGTATGTTTGTAATTCTAAAAACAAATGTATTGATCAGGTTACAGTATTTACCATACTCGTTGATCAATCTCAACTTAAAAGCGGTATGGCTGAGTGAGAATCAAGCACAGCCAATGCTAACCTTCCAGACAGACGTGGACGAGGAAACTGATCAGGAAGTGTTGACATGTTTTCTACTACCTCAGCTGGAGTACCATGCGGATGGTCAGCATGTCGGTAAGTGCAAAAACAGATCCCAATGAAGGTTATCATTATTTAACGAAGTTTTATATTGATAAGAGATTTGTATATTGAATATTACTGTCTGAATTTATTCACAGTAGGTTCCGAGATGCGAGAGCTGGTGAGCAGCGATGACGAAGGCTGGCAAGAACGCGAGGCTTCTAGGATACACTCCGTCAAGTTCACCGACGAGCCACCGGAAGCCGATAAGGAGGTGAGCACGCTGCTCCTAGCAACAACTTCCTCCTCTTATTTCTTGTCAGGTTTTGTACAGCTGATCAGGATTATCTTTTGCCTGCGTCGAGCTGATTCTTATAGTTCACTTAACTAGAATCAGCTTAACGGTGAACAGTCGGATGTAACCTGATGTATTTTATTGTTGTTTTTCTGTTGCACGCATAAGGTATTATTTATATGACATATACTACATTAAAGCACAGGGTTGTCGCTACGGCGAATGATCCATTATTCTTCACTTACAACGCACGAGACCATTCTACTGGAATTAGTATTTCAATGGGATGTGAAATGGTTTATGGTTGGTGTTAATGCTGTGAATAACTGGGATAACGTTTGTCTTACTCCTGGATCTACAAAATTGTACAAAATACCATGGAATGAATGCGTAATTGTAGCAATAACTTTTTCCCTCGCCTTGTACATATGCAGAGGCAATATTTTTCTCATTACCAAACTTTTTATTTATGATGGATGTATATTCAAAGGCAGTTTAATTTGCATGAGACTGGAAGGCGTGACAGTGTGAATGCCATTTCAGGTTGTATTTAATGATAACAACGATTGCTTCGAAATGGACAATTCTTAAAGACTTTTGTACATGCTTTTTTTTATATTAGCGTACTTGGCTAATAACATTCTTTTTAGTTATCTACTTGAGTAGTACTATACATATACTGGAATCCTGGTAAATATATATATTTTTTGACAATTCATCTATTTTTAATTTCGATTCCTACCGTAGTTATTATTCTTTCATAGCGATGTTTTAAAAAAAGGTCAAAAAAATATCTGAAATACACTGAAAATAACCAAAGTGATATTTGGAAAGTAACGATTCACGGAAAAGTAAACATTGCTCGGACGCATTTCAAAATATTCGGTTATCTTTGGCATGATTGCATCAGTGTTCAATATTATCTTGGTTATTTGCGTATACAGTTTATGACAAGCAAGACGATCGAAAATTTTCATTTTCTTCATATATCCTAATACAGTAAGAGTTTAACAGTTAAATGATAATGGTACGTTATTGATTGCTTATACTTAACGTTTACAGCGAAAAGCGTAGCAATCGCAGTTGATGATTCTTCTCGATTAATATTTTTCGTTAAAAGCAGTACGACAGTTGAATTTACAGATTGTGAACGGGATGTGAAAACACACAACGATACTATTAATTTATTTTGCTCGTTTCATTACACACTACTCGCAACATACATACGTATAAGTATTATTACACGTTACATATTGTTTTGTCGCTTACAATTCTCATGGCTAGATAGTAATTTTCTGTTTTATTCACGTGACGAATGTATATCATTTCTACTATCTCTATCAAGCATCTCATGTTTCTTGATTAAGTGGCTTTCGCTTCCGTTTATGATTTCATCCAAATCCTCAGTACGCAATAAATGTTTTGTTCGTTACAGACGCCATTCGTACGACAGAATACACCACATCCTAAGGAACTGAAAGCAAAGGCTCACAAGCTGTTTAGCAAAGGAAAGAATGACAGTCGGTCGGGATCAACGGATGAACAAGTAATTAATTAAATTATCAATCACTATACTTAAAGTATTAAATCAGACTTTGATATTCTACTGATGATATGCGTATGCTAATATATTATTTCTAACGAACCTGCTTCTTGCTCCATAAAAATATAATTCACAGAGTGGCAAAATCTTTAACGTGAATGCATATTTGTTTGACTAGGATGTCTCGCAGACCTTCGGATTAGACAAAACCGAACCTGATCTCTTGAACAAGTCCAGGGATAGCGAGCAACTCCCTGAGGAGCATCAAGCACATGCAGTCAATCACGAGGATGCTGCAGCAACAGCAAAAGTCTCGATGTCAGGAATTTCAATAGAAAATACAAACAGTCAGACAACCACTGAACCGGATGCCGTCTCCGCACAGCACACGACAGATTCTCCTCATCCAACAGCCGTAAGCCAATCGACGTTCCTAAATCTTCATTGACATATTGGAATAACACAAGTGTGGGCAAATACGGAATTTACACTGATTAAATTTCAAGTACAAAATACAGTTTGATCATCATAACTTTTCATCTAACTAACATATGATGCAACTTTGCTCACCCTTGTGCTTTCTGGAATGACAATCGACGTTGCACGCTGTGTTGTTCCGTATTCTAATCGATGAACCGATTCGACGTAGGATTCTCACGTTATCGTTCCTGTTGGCAGATTTGAAAAATTAAACCCTGTTACAGATAACACCCAAATAATTCAACAGTTCTCGTATCCGTACCCCTAGTATCTTTTCTACATGAAATCAAGAAAATATACATATATTTTTTTTCTTGTAAACTCACTACAGCCTATGACCATGCGTGAAACGATGGCTGTATTTGAAAAGTTTTTCGAGATGACAGAGATGAGAAAAATGAACAAAATGGCAGATTAATATGGACGGATGGCTGTCGTCATTGTTGTTGACGTATTTAAAATGGCAATCGTCAGGTCGTAGGAATCCTGTTGCAGGATGTCGAGGTCGATCTGTCGTTATCAGAAGCAAGGGGTGGGGATGAGGATGAATCCGAAGGCGATGACTTGCAGAGGCATGTCGAGTTTTCTGTAACTGAGGAACCTGATAACGAGGGTGGGGGCGACGCCGGCAGGCCGAACAGGCTTCACCGTCGCGACACCCCCCATCATCTGAAAAACAAGCGTATCCATACGTCGATTGACAAGGAGAAGGTCGCTACCATCATTGCACAGGTCAGCCTCCTTAACCCCTTTGACACGAGAACCTGACCTATTGAACTATTGACTTTTATGACCTTTTATTTTACACGCTTGTCTTCTCGTTAATTCGTTCTCCGGTGCCAATGGGTTAACTACTAATTCGTCATATGTGTGAATTATGCTTCGCCGATGTATCAGTTTTCGACTGCTGTGTGTTGACACTGCAATTTTTCATGCTCACCCACACCACGGATAAACTTGTTACCATTCTCCCTTTTTTTTTCACCATAAGCCAGTCCAGTCGTTCGTGCCATCTCCAGAAGTCATTCATTGAGACACAAATCTTTGTTACAGAGCCATCCTCTCGCGTGTTACGTGCTGCATAAACTTTTTAAACATTTTTTTAATAATTGTTTTCCGTAGTTACAATTCTTCTGTCATTCAATAGTGCCGGGCGTTTTTTTTTTGTGCTCCATTGATATCTGCATCGTATACTTATTTATTGTTGGTTCTTCGCACTCTGAGAGATTCCTAAAATTTGTCCAAATTTTATTATACTTGTGGAATCTTAAGTTTGTCTTTTAGACCTACGTTAATTTCAGTAGAATGTGACATTCTTGAGTTAGACTTTTTAATTATGAATTTCAGAACTGACATATGGTATTTATTTAAATGGTTTTTTAAAAAATATTTTCAGTAGTAATAACAGCTTTCTTTTCTCGTTGTATATAATTACTGGTAATAACATGACTGTCAAGTTGTTAGATTTGATCACATTACCATAGAACTGACTATGTAAAATAATCAAAATCATACTTCCTCGACTTCTATAGGCTCTCCTAAAGAAGAGCGACGAGTATCCAGCTTCCTTACAAGCGCCAACGGAATCAGCCGAGGACCTTCACAGTCAAGGTATGCTGGAGAATTTAAGCTTTGCAAAATAATTTTGTGCTAATAATTAACAAAGTTAATCAAGGAAACAATATTGCTCCACCGAAGCATGCAAGATTTATGTTAATATACACAGTTCATTCGAAATAGTCTGAAATATTGAGAAATATCGTTATTGCTTATTTAGTATCTTGTTTGATAGTGTTCATTGTAAACTGCCTTGCTTAATTTTCCAATGGCTTATACAAAAATATTCACCAAACAGCACTGTAATTTAACGTTGCATTCATTCAAATCTATCACTGCTTTTACGTATGGAACTTTACTATCTGATCATTTTGTGCTGTCGTTCAATATGAATCCGTGTTGTGGGTGCAGCTCCAGTGGTGAAATAGTGGGAGACGTGATACCGATAAGATATCATTGTACTAGAACCGTTGTGTTATCAACGGGGAATAATCTGATTCCACAAACCGTGTAGTATACGAGCTTATTACGTTTTGAGCATTGAAGCTAAACTTTGAAGTGCGTGCAGTTGTTGAAAGGTGCGGGTCGAATATTATTGCGGGTTGCGTATGAAATGGGTTGGTGAAATAAAAAGTGTTCTGCTTTGATTAATTAGTCAGAGATGCCGCGACGATTCCGAATATTTGTTAGGAACAAGGGCAAAAAAGGTGACTGAATTGTTGTTACATGGTTGATGTAATTGGATAGGGAGTGGCGAGAGCCTTTTACATACTGTTTGTTAACGTTAATTAATCTTTCTCGTGTTGCCTTATGTTTGAATTTGATTATTTTTTTCCAGGCGCAGCATCCGACGCGGAACCGTCGATAGAAGTTCGAGAGGAACAATATGAGATTCATATAGAAAGAACGACAGGTGGTTTAGGTTTGTCGATAGCTGGTGGAATTGGTTCAACGCCGTTCAAAGGCGACGACGAAGGCATCTTTATCTCGCGAGTTACGGAAGGTAAATTCAGTGTTGTACATTCGTTTAGACTTGGTTTTTTGCGCAAACCTGTGCAGATATCGCTGTAGGATACTGTGGATTCTAATTATGATTTAATAAATTTGGATCCTCTCTATCAGGTGGTCCTGCTGATTTGGCTGGTTTGAGGGTCGGCGACAAAGTTATATCCGTAAATGGCGTCTCTGTCGTTAATGTCGATCATTATGATGCCGTTGAGGTACTGAAGGCTTGTGGACGCGTCCTAGTGCTTGTCATTGTAAGGGAAGTCACCAGGATAGTGCCACCATCCGAACAGGTAACGTATCATAATACTTAAATTCTTGTAATCTTATGTATACATAAATGATTTTGGTTGAAGGATTTAATTAGTAAGTTTAATAATATTTTAATAATTTAATAGATTTCTACAAGAAAAGATTCGGTGTGCTCGAGTCTGAGCACGAGCCGAGCGCCGAGCGCGACATCTTATGTCTCATCTACGGCACTCTCTCATACATTGGAGAACGGAGAGAACCATGGACCACATGAAACCATCACAGTGAGTATAATTGTGATTGGAGAAATACTAGGAGTTGATTTAATTTCAAAGAATTTTTATATTATTTTCTCTTCGTTTTAGACAAAAAAGATTCCTGAGCCTATCCCGGCGGCACGAGCGAGTGGCGAACCTCTAGTTCCCGTTCTGGTGCACACAACGTTAATTCGAGATCAAAATGGTCTTGGATTTAGCATTGCCGGAGGAAAGAGTTCTCCGCCATTTAAAGATAACACCGATGTAAGGTTTATAAGAACGAGCGCTTTGCGGTATATCAATTTTTAACGAATCGCATGTAAAACTTTACTATATTTTTAGGCCATATTCATATCAAGAATAACGGACGGCGGTGTCGCGCAAAAGGATGGCAAATTGTTAGTCGGCGACAAAGTGATATCGGTAAGTCGAAATTTTTTAAATTTATTATAAAAGCTCGCTACTTCTGCATTTGTATAACGAATGTAGTTTCAACTTTTGGGTCTGTTATATAAGAGAATTTCATTCCTTTCAAGATAAACGGCGTCGAAATGACGGGTGCCAAGCACGAGCAAGCAGTCGCCATGTTGACGGGCTTAGAAAGATTTGTTCGATTAGTAGTCGAACGCGAGATACCACTTTCGCAAGCGAATCCGGCGACGATGACGACGACAACGCCCTCGGAGAAGTCCCCCCGTGTAATTGGTGCTCCTCGTCCATACACGGGTCTCTACAGTGCAAACAGTTACATGGCGAACAGACCAGGTTACGCAGGCTACCGGCGGTCTTTAGACGCTGATAGAGCCCTGTCGTCGAGTCCGACCTCAAAGACTCCGCCACCGACGAAAACCGAACCAGTCAACGGTCTGCCCAAGATGAATGGCGTAAGCGAGAACGCAAATCCACCAATAAGCATTTCACCAGTGCCTACACCTACTGCCAATCAAACGCAACCACATCCATCACAACCGCTACCCGCTCCACGACTTAGTGTATCTCATGGGGTCTCGACGTCAACCGAAGGACCCATACCCGCACCTACAGCAACAACAACAACTGCAACTGGCACGACAGCTGGTAGCGCTCCTGCAGCTGGTACCACAACTACAAGCAGTGGTCCTGCAGCAGGTGCTACTACTGCGGACGCGAGGCCTAACTCACCTCAGGATGACATACAGGTACCGAAGCCAATCACCAACGAGGAATTTCAGGCCATGATTCCCGCTCACTTCCTACGACCTCCGACCTCCTCGCCCTCGCCAGACTCCCACCAGGGTCCCATCGTCACGGTGACGATCAAGCAGCCCGAGAACCTCCCGGGGGACATTAACTTCCCCCCGGCACCTACTACGCTCGGTAAAGTCACCGAGACCATCACAAAGAGCACTCTTACGGAGACGGTCGTGACACGCGTCACCGACAACCACATGCTTCAGCCCGTCATCATTGAGGTACGTGCCTCGTAGATTGATGACGCATGAAACGTACCGACGCGATTCTATTTCTCTTCTCATTTACATATTTATTGTTTTTCATTTTCATTTCTTTTATATCCATTGTTACTTACCATCATTTTTAATTTTACACTATTGCGTTCAATACGTTGTTTTCTTCAACGACTAAATTCCTTTTATTTTTAATTTAATTCCTTTTTTTTTTAGATAATCGATTCCGCATAATTTGATTATTTTCAAGGATAATATTTCTTTGCAATTTAATTAGTATGACATAACATTCTGGTATTTCATGTAGCACAGCGTATTGACTTTTGAACGCAACAGTCCTTTAATTATGAATCTTGACAGCACCGGTTCTCTTTGAATCTCTGTATTACAGTTGACGCTAAGGTAGAATGTGTATCACGTAGAGATGATTTATTTGAATGCATGAGTCATACTTCGTATGGTTTGTAAACATTAGAAGTACACATTCCATAGATATGGTTTATACCTACTAGAGTCTAATCTTGGACATTTTGATAAAAACACGTCCTTAAAAGTGTAGGAGCAATACTGGTTCTCCAAAAATGTTATTACACCATAAACAAGAAGGTCATTTTTCGTCGTTAGTATGTACTAGTCATATACGTATTCACATTTACGTTTTAATATAAACCTAATGATCATTGATACGAAGACAAATCTGTGATTGTTTCGATAATTTCGTAATATTTTTATTTTCATAATGACCCACTTAATAGGAACGTTTTTTTATCACTTTGACTATTGTTGTAAATGTTGTATTAGAATATCTAACATCAATTTTGGTTGAACAATATTTGGCCGTTACTAAAATTACTAATGTCCTGAATGGAAATAATGAATTTTATTGTGCAGTTCCGGTAGTATGTGTCACCAATGGGATCAACGAATTACCCTTCTTTCAGCTCGCTGCATGTACTAAAAAAAACTATATAATTACAGAGGGGATACATTTGGAACTCTTAACCATATGTACGTTATTAAAATGTGTCGAACACGCGTTAACCTATTTCCATGTGAGGATGATAATCACACTGGTTGATAAACACAGTTAACAAATTAAGTTGAAGAAAAAAAATATATGAAATTGAAATTAATGCAAGAACCCACTAAATTCTAAAAAATTTAATCGTTCAATGAACTGTCAAAGAGACTGATGACGAAAACAAATTTTATTACGTCAACATGTAATCATTGTTAAATATTTTTAAAGCCTACGATCTTTGAAATATTATTGGAAAGTATTTCATAACGATTCTAGTACTCTAGCATTCGACGTACATGAAAAAAATCTTTTTAAACCTATGGGTTTTTCACAACCATATTTAATCTGTCGTGTGTATTCTTGAGTAAGACTCGCTTAATCGTGTGTATTTGCGGTTTTATATATTTAGATTGATTTTAATAGTCTGTACGTGACCGAATGTCGACCTTTGGCCGGAAATAATATAAGAGACATTTAACCTACTACGATAGAATTCGACACAAGAATCTTGTGTAAAGGTATTATGTGGCTTCTGCATGTTTAGTGATGTCGTTTGTCGTATATTAAGTTTTTTTTTTTTTTTTTCTCTTACTATCTTGCATACATATCGGTGTTCAGTGTTTAACGATTTATATACGATTGTAATAACCAGTCTACCAATTGAAATTAATTTTCTATTGATTAATCGATTGACATTAACGCTTGATTGGCAACTTATATTGAGACATTATATCCTCTGGCATGGAAATAGGTAAGTATTAAGATAGTTATTTGTGTCAAACATCTAACATCACTCTTGCAGTTCAAGAATTGTCACAAATTCGTTTAGTAATTTGAACACAAACAAAATTTTCCTGTGTCCCATTACAATACGTATAAACTTAATGACTGAAAGTACTGGAACGTCTTATGCTGAAAGGACACTCTTCACGTATCACAAGACAAAGTAACTTTTGTCAAAGCACCTGTGTAGCTGCTTGTGACTATTCTTGCACTTGTATTCACTACCAGGCATTATTAATGAATTATTGATTAACGCACAAGTCCTCACAGCATCCTGCAATGCCAATGAAAGGTAGTATCCTTCCTAGCAAATTTCTATACATTATTTCACATAACTTCTAAAGGTGCGAATAGACTCTAGGATACTATCAAACGTCAAAGCAGTGCTTACGTCACGGCACGATGAAGCTTTAAATCGCAAAAGCTTTTGAGAAGCACGTTTCATCTAACAAAAAATCAGTGTCTCTTCGTACCTCAAGTATAAAGCATTGCTTAATTCCTGGCATTCCTCTAACAACTTAAAAGGACTTGTTCGTTTTGGTACTTACTATACTCTTGGTATTATCTTTTAATGAGATTAATAAAATAAATACAAATTTGACAAAGTCAAACGAACAGATCCTCTTACACCTTCGAAATAAGCTAAGTTATATATACCATGTTCTCTCATGTTTTTATCAGTTTTCGAATCTGCTATTTTTTTTCTATGGACTCTCGGCGTTCCAGCCTGCCCACTCCTATCCTCTACAAAAATTGGCCTTGACTGTTTTTCAAGTTGAACGATGTAAAGATACAAAGCGTCATGTTTTCATTGACATCATCGAACCTACTTCAATTGAAATCCTAAAATTTCGTACCTTCCCTACAGCAACGCGAGAGACACTATATGATTTTGTTTTTTGACTACTCGGTCAGGCAGGATTTGTGTTTCTGACTATAGACAATGTTTAGGATGTGGTGCTCGTGAAGGAGGGCTCCCTGGGATTCAGCATAATCGGCGGCACTGATCACTCGTGCACACCATTCGGTGCCAAGGAACCAGGAATCTTCATATCTCACGTAAGTAACAAGTTTGCGATTTAAGATTTTGATGTCTACAGGTTTATTACTTATCTTTCTATAGAGCTCGGATTTGAAAACAAATTTTTTTTTATTACCAGGTTGTACCCGGTGGTATTGCAGCAAAATCCGGAAAGTTGCGAATGGGTGACAGGATACTGAAAGTTAATGGCACTGATGTGACAAAGGCAACGCACCAGGAAGCCGTGATGGAGTTACTACGACCGGGTGATTCCATAATGCTCACCGTCCAACATGATCCACTGCCAGACAGTTATCAGGTAAGCGATGATTCGCCAGACAATACGTGCAAACTGTGTTGTATACTATATTTGGTATGCAATAATATACAATAAAATATAGTTCCTTGCTTTTGCATCGCGTTATCATCGTATAGTTTGTCTGTTTGTTTACTGATTTTGTAATTATAATTATTTGTGACGTGTTGGATGACCACCGGATTCTGAGAACGTCAAGTCAACTTCTTGTGGCTTTACTTTATTTGTTGTTTGCGTATGAAGTTAGATCAACTTCCAGCAGATCATAAATAAGTGGGAGTTCTTTTCCCATGTAACTGAGTTCAAGGTCTGGGCACCTTGTGCTTCTATAGGAGCAAATGTAACATGTTTACAATGTAAAACTCTAAATCTTGTCAATATTTTAAAATCCGATGATCTTTGAAAAAAAAATCTACGGGAAGTTAGATCATTTTTTCAATCTTGATTTTTTTTGGTGTAAAATTGTGAGAATTCTTACTAATACGTATCAGGAAATATAGAACTCAGTTGCGAAGACAACTCCTATTTATTTGTGATCTGCCGGAAGTTGATCTGCTAACTTCACACGCATATTCGTTATGGCATTCTTATAGACGAAGTCTTTCTCTATATTGTTTTAAAATTTGTATACACATGCATGACATCGGGCACCCAAAATAGAGCATAGCTTTGATTGGCTAATGCTTTCGTTTTTTCCCCTTATTGGAGTAACAAGTACTTAATACGATTCTCGAATCAATTGCTTTACATTCAAAGTTGATTTGTTTAGTTTTATTTACTTTGATCAAAACTGAAGGAATTTTTAGAGTGATGCCCCTTTCTTTAATCTTGTGTATTATGCTATTGTTTTTAATAGAATTCCTGTAAATTACATTTACAATTTAATGCTACGGTTCTTATCTGTTGTGGTTCTTCTTCTCACATAATGCAATTTCGTATAATTTATTTCGCAAGCTGGTCGAAATAGAGTACATCCCTGTGACAGTAAGTACTCAAGTGTTCTGACCTGTCATTTTCATTTTTCACTATTTAATTTTTGCTCTCACTCTACCATCACGCGGACACTCTAATCGAATGCTGCCGCACTATACTACATACTCTTGCTTATCTGTAGATTCTATTTGTTTTCACATTAGGAATTCGCATTCTATCTCATCGAAGTGCTTATCCCTGTGCTTAACGCTATTACCTTATGAAAGTAATTGATTATCGCGTGAAAAATATTTTCAAATAATTGTGTAAAGTCGTCATCGAAACGTTCACAATAAATAAGAAATTGAGATCAGAGTATGATATTGTAATAAAACATACTTTTCATCGTCAGTTCGATGATCGAAGAAAAATAACGAATAAAATAAAGCAAAAGATAATACTTATTCGAAAGTACTTAAATTGTATTATAATAAAACTTTTGCTTTGTAGGAGTTAGTTATAGTGAAGGAACCGGGTGAGAAGCTTGGTATGCATATAAAAGGTGGCCTGAGGGGTCAACGTGGAAACCCATTGGATCAAACGGACGAAGGAGTCTTCATTTCGAAGATCAATTCAGGTGGCGCCGCCAAGCGGGACGGAAGGTTGAAGGTATATCTTGTAAAAATGACTCTTCTAAAAAATTTCTGTTGAAAAATGTATCTAAACTACCGAGTATAAATGCAGGTTGGCATGAGGTTGCTGGAAGTAAATGGTACCTCGTTGCTGGGTGCCACGCACCAGGAGGCAGTGAATATTCTACGTTGCTCCGGGAATACGATCACTCTAGTCGTTTGCAAGGGCTATGACAGGAACGAGGTGGAGCACGTGTTGACAATGTCTGGCGGCAGGGACTCCAAGGAATCGAGAACGTCCCGAGAGTACAGGGATTCTACAACCGACGGTATCAAGAGCCTTTCCCAGAGTATATCCAGTCTTGATCGGGACGACGAGGATGCTGCCACCTTGCGGCAGGAACAAGAGATGAAGGCTGAACTCGTCGCCTGGGAACAGGAAGAGAGAGAACGCGCTCTTGTTGAACACAGGGAAAAGTCTACACCGGAAAAGGTTAGTATTTCTCTCTCTTTTAATAGTAGCAGCAGTAATTAGCTTTAAATTAGATTATATATTTTCATTTTGAGTCTATGGAATAACTGCATGTATGTCCTTGTTATATATGTATGTAGTTTGAGACATTTGAAAATTTCATTTTTCCAACACTTGTCTAATACGTATTTCTGAATTGTCTAGGTGCTGGATGTCGTGAGGGCTGCAGAGTCGCTCGTAAACAAGTCTAACAGCCCTGTTGACATGATGGTTGCGCCAAAATCACCAGGCGGAACGAAGGACCTAAAAACGACCACAATTGTCATGAGCAAACACACGCTGGCACCACAAAATCCAACTGTAAGTAGTTGTCCGTTTAGATTACTCAAGTTTTACGCATCCATCAGTAATATGACTGTGGTGGCATGCATGATCTCCGATGCATGTCCGTTTCTCTGCATGACATTCATTTTATATTAATGGGCCTTAAGTAATTTTTTAATTTATATTTCTTAATAATTCTTGTCGTGCAGACACGACTAGCTTTCGTTTTTCTTTTTTAATTCGCTATTCAAGTCCTTTATCTCAGTACCTTTATATTAATATTCTACGGCTGTATTGTATTGAATGCAAATATGATTATTTTTATTATATTTGCACGCACAGTTTACAAATAACGAAAAAGAATATGTCGCATGCGGTTGATCGCATCTTCGAGAGTATCCTTCTTTCGTACACTGCTAAGCGTTGTTACTGTAGGAGTTTGAAATTGGCAATCGAAAAAACAATGTAGTATATAAATTCTTAATAATCTCAATCGTTATCAGTATGTCTGATTGGAGACGAGTAAACGTAATAAATGGGCTTGCGAAATGCTCGATTCAAACGACGCCGATAGCCGACTAAAACATACATAAACTAGGACAATAAGTAGGAAAGTAAACCTACCAAAAAATAGTCTTTATTTCCAGGATACACGAATAACTTGTGATATCTTTGAAAACCTTTATCTGTGCAATTTTCATAAACATTTCATATGTTTCTCAGCACTCTACCGCCTATTAGTTTCGTCTTTTTGTACTTTCTTCGTAAATTCTAAATGGCGCAAAATAATGCAATACTCCCACCCTCGTATGACTGCTCGCGAAAGAAAGTCATTGATGTGCTTTCAGTCTTTTCACAAGACTGAAAGAGTCACACAGAACTCTGCATACGTTTCGTAAATTATATCTATAATTTCTCAGCTTACCGTTAATCAATGAACAATAATAGTAATAATAATAACAAGAGCAACAACAACAACCGAATACGATCGGAATTCTTCAACGTGCACAACTGGACGAGGACACGCCTATGTATCATAGCCATAACGGCATGTAAGATTTTCAATTTCAAATACCCTGCTAACCTCATCGACAGTAGCGTTGAAGATTATCGTAATTTTCGTTACAATTTGAAACATCATTGTAATAGCGTCGCGCAGGCGTGTCTACGCGAGACGTGAATTGATCCATCGAGTAGCACCCATATAAAGTGCGTTATTCTCAAGTTCGTCAAAAGGAGAAATAACACCAAAAAAAATTTCAAAAATTTTTGAAAATAGCGCCGGAAGTTGGCTGTATTAAAAAAAAAAAAAGAGAATATACCCATAATTCGTTGGACCCGTCCGTTTAATTGAAACGTTGCATTTCCGAGAGCAAGCGAGAATGCCGAATTTTGTTAAATGTATTTTTATCTCGTGGAGCAGCTTGCATACTGCATACATACTATACATTTACATAGATTACTGTATAAATCTATATACATTCACGTAAATGGTCATTATCCGTCTAATACTAATTTCTTTTAAATGGCGCATGGAACGTAACTATATATATACATATAATTGTCAGTGTTTGTAGCGAGGCATGTACGCTCACGTGAGAGCCCGAAAAGAGACGACGGTGTTTGACGTGTTTACAGACGATGGAAGGCGATAGCGCCGCCTTGACCACCCTCTAACAGGAGCGAGACATCGATTCTCCCCTCATTATCCCTGCGTCAACTTCCGTCGCGACGCACACGCCGGCCCTCGATCCCGTAAAGCCCAAGTAAAAGGGCACAACAGCGTTCGCGGCTGATTTACACGTGTACTCTGTCCTCTGAGTGAGACTGTGCAAATGACTGTACGAGGGATGCGTGCCGTGCGAGAACGCGTGTTCCCCGTGTCTTGACACGTGCGCGGACCAAGAGAAAGAAACTCGAAAGAGATATAGTGGAGAGTGGATGGAAAGGAAAAAAGTGAAATTCACTATAATGAAAAAGGAGGCGAGGAAACGCACGAGGAAAAGGAAGGATATACAAGCAGACGAAAGAAGCAAGAAGAAATGTGTAAACTACGTTTGGATCCTCCGTGTATTGTGTGACGCGTCGTCGTTAATAAATGCACTTATTATTATTGCTCCGTCGGTAATACAGATATACTGCCATTACATTACAAAGCGAACGATCCGTGTCGATTGTCAGTGACGGATTTAAAGTCGGCGAAATTTTGAACGCGATCACCATGTAAATCGAGCGACGACGATGACGATAATAATTGATAATAATAATGATGACGATGATTCCTTGCGCTGCGTTCCACGCGATATTTACGCGAATACTCCTGGCCCGGTGTAACGCTGATATTAACGATAACGATAACAATAATAACGCTAATTCGTAACGAAGCATCGTCGACGAATTACATCTTCCTAGCCAATCGCGAAAGAACATCCTTGTACAGGTGTACGCGTGAGAGAGACTGGCGTTCCCGTTTCATATGCATACAAGTAAGAATTAGCTGCTAATCGATTTGATTAATGATGATAACATTTCTGTGATAGGTAGAGACAGAAAGTTCAACATTCTGACTGTTCGACGGAAAACGCTGTAACGGAGTATGTTGCGATGCGCGCGGATTGCCAGAACGACAGGGCAGTTAGTAAAAGCGCTGTCACGGAGTAAAGTTGACAGAGGATCTTGCGAGATAAATAATAGTTGTTTTGTTTATATCTTTCGAAAGAATTGTCACGTGCGGATCTGGCAAAGCCTTTGTAACGGATGCATGGACCTCGTAGTAGTTAATACCGGATATTGACAACGACGGTCAACGTCCGGATTGTAGTTATACAATACATATAGCAAACATTTTTATGAGCTGTTGTTATACATGTGGATGATAGAGATAGTGTCGATGAAACTTCTATTTTGACGGGGAATCTTGTCCAGCGATGTTTATGTTGTTTATTGAGTCTCGCTGATTGATATGAGGGAGAAATAAAAGAAAGGATAAATGGACGCGAATATCGCGGCATCGGGACGTCGATCTATTACGCGAACGAGTGTATCGTTCGATTTTTCACTAAAGCGTCGCTGTTATTTCGTATTTTTCGTGAAACTGTCAGCATCGATTGTCACTGCGAAGCAGTTTTAGCAAAAATTATATTGATTTAGTGACGTATTTGCGTAATATACATATACGTATAGAATGTTTGGTAAGGCGCGCGCGAGAAGATTTGAATGTTGGATGCTTAATGACGCGTTATCGGTTGAGAGTCAACAATTTTGAGAATTCAGAGCTGACAGGTATATATATATGGCTGTGTTGAAATGATGGGCATCATATTTATTAGGACTGGCAATACTTGGGCTTACTTGAGAAGAAACGTTTCTCGCTTATGAAATAACGAGTATAGGTTTGTTGAAAGGGTTGATCGATCGATGATCGAAACGTGTAGTACGGAAGAAAGTATATATCAAACTAAAATATCGAGCAGAATTCTACGAAAAATACTCAGCTGATTTTTGTTTAACGATTTATGACGACTGGTTGTGACGATTGGCTGATATATTTTTTTGTTGTTTTTAACCTCAACAAAAAAAGAGCGATCATCGTGCGTCGAGCGTTCAGTCCCATTTATAAAATGCGAGCTGCTCCAATCGCGTCCACTGTTATATGCACAAACTCATATCATTATCAATAAAGTATAAAATGAATGTACTTGTATCTATAAATTTTCTATAAATGTTATGTATGTTGGACACGACTCTAATGGACCAGATGTTTATATATTATTACTTGATACGAAGATAAGATATATGATGATATTTATCTAATTATTAAATAAAACTATGTTGATGTTGAAGTTCCATTTGATTAACACGATATTGATTATAAAGCGCGCGCCGTCAAGTGTTTTCTTAAATATTTTCGTATGGATACACAGGGTGTCTCTTGACGAAGCGATTGTGCTCCGTGCCGATGTATGAAAACATTTAGCGTTGCTGTCATTGCGTACGAAGAGCTGATTTGTTTCACGAAGAGAAAAGAAAATTTGTGCTTCAGCAATGTTAATTTATTTCTCGAGTCCTCTGCGAAATAATGTTTGATAGTTTGTAAAATTGTTATTCAAAGTTTGCATATGCTATTTCCACGAGACTATCGCTTTACTTGAGAGTATCCGCATGTGTGTTTGTAATAGAAAGAAGAGAACCAAAGGGAAAGAAGAAAATACATAGGGTACAAATGGCGAAGTAACTTTGGAGAAACAGACTTTAATGTATTTAATAATAGCATAAGGAATGTGTATATGTATGTGGGGATGCGCATAGATAACGGCGCAAAGTCCTACGCGCGCTTGTTCGCAATAATGCGCAATAGATGCGATTGGGGCGCCACGTTACTGAGATTCGTGACGGCGGAAAAAACGTGAAACTAAAGAGAATATCCTGACGCGTTATTGAAATTCAATCCTGATTCATCTCTATTTCTTCAACTAGGTTTTGTATCGATGATGTAGCGTTGGAAATAAATCTGATTTAAAATATTGGTTACTTGTGTTTTACAAGGATGAGACGAGGGAAGAAAATGATAAATTTTTGTAGCATTTTTTCAAACGTATTGCAACATGAAATCCTCTTTGTTCGATTGAGCGTTATTATTTATTTTATTGATTTTATGTACAACTATTGCTATAGTATCCAATATAATTAGTTTTGAATTAAGCGACAACTGCCAGAAGATACTTTGAAAAAGTTTTGCATGTAATGGGAAATATGTATTACGTCAAGTAATTAAGACTTAAGTGATAAGATGAAACTGCAAAAAAATGATAGCATAATAACAAAAAAGGGTAACTGACTCAAAATTAAAATCGAATTACTCAAAAACGCAAGCTACAGTCGTGTAATTGTCATGCAGAATTCATAGAAATATTTCATAATACATAACACAGTGATGATGGGTGTAACATTGTTTTTGTTTTAGCATAATGTATCATAATTAATCTCATGGTTTCGTTTAGACTAACATTTGAACTAATGTCTGATTTTTTTCAATTTGATTCACTCAGCCATTAGGCAGAGCGGATGCTGGTGGTGGAACGTCAGTGGACGATGATCCCATTTCGCCAATCCCTCCGGCCACGCCTCGTTCCCACGTTTCCGCCAAATCTACGAATTTATCCGAACCCATCGAAGTTAAAACTCTTCCTTCCCCAAAGAAAAACATAATTAATACACCAAAGCGCAACATCACGTTCGCTACACTACCAAGTACTACAAAACTGAGGTCGCCAAAGACAACATCAATCGATGTATTCCAATTCGCACCAAAGCAACGTCCTGAATCTTTACACACTGAAATCAATTCAAATTTGACACAAACGGTAAACCATAATTCCACGAATCTTGACAAAAGACAATCATATCATGATCCTTCGATACATTCAAACTCTCGTTTCCGACTTCCTCCTACGCCTCTTACCAGTCCTGACTACACCGGTGAACTTGGTTCCAAGGCTTCGTTTAGCAAAAGGCAGATTGCACGCTCTGTAGATGGAAATGCTCAGGTTGAGGTGGGTTTCACGCTAAATGGCATGTGTAAATAATGTCGAGGCGTTACTACTGATACTAAGCATACTTAACTTCTTCTACGAATGTTAGTAATCAATAATTACTTTTAAATGTCCCAGCAAACACGATTTTTAACATTAGTGTAATTACATAGGATTTTGGTTTGACATACATAACTATTATTTTATTTAATTTTTATCATTTGGACCCTTTGTCAATATACTTTTTGAATTTAAGATTTAATGTGTTTGCTGGGTTAATAATGCCAAGTATGGTTAATGAGAGTTTATCAAGCATCTTGCATTTACAATGTTATCCTTCAATAATGGCATTTGGCCGTTTTGCATTTTCTTTCAAGGTTACTGACAAACTAAGATTATTAATAACTAATGACTGTGCATGGCTGACGAGGTGTTTCATGGTGGTCAGATTTTTTAAAATGGTATTTACACGGGATCGTCTCTTTCTCAGTAGACTTTTTTTGAGTCTATATAAAACTTTCCATTTTTTTTCCTAAAGTCCATTGTACATTTAGATAGTTTTCTTATCGTTGCAATTCTCAATTCTATTGTCAACAGGGCACAGTTTACTTGAAATATTTAACTGATGACAGTTAAAGAAACTTTTTATAAAAACTGTTGAAATTCTCATGTCGAAGATCTAATAACTGTTTAAAAGATTCAGATATTATTTTACATGACGTACTTTTTGGTTGACAATATTCTTCACATTATTGTTTATATTAATTATCGGGTATTAATTGACGTTCATTCTACTTTATACATGTATATTTTATATATTAGAAAACACTGATTTTTGTACAATGCATATACAGCCATCGCCAACACCATCTCCTACTCCTGGTCCGGTTAAGATGTCGGTGAGCGATAGGAAACGATTATTCGAAAGTGCCATGGAGGAACATCTAAAACCTTCTCCTAAGCCGGGTAAGATACACAAACCATACATCGATATCACGTAAAGTATGATTATCTCAGTGGCAATGACACTTTGATATTTATATAATTTCAGAAAAAGTATTCAGTTTTCTGAGTCAGGACGAAGTGGAAAAGATGAAACAGGAAGAAGGTATGAAAAGTTATAATTAAACAGTTTAATAATTAATATACATATATATAATTGTAAAATTTTTCACGTAGAATGAACCATAATTAATTAACATTATTTTGTTAAAACAAAAACGACAATTTCGAAGCTTAGATTATTGTCATGCTAAAAATGTTTTTGTCGCTACTGTTGTAGAAAAGAAAATAGCGACGTTGACCAGGGACGAGCTGAAGTCCTGGGCACAGCTCGATGAAAATGAGGGTCTCGAAGAATCTGAGGACATGTTGGAGGATCACGATAACAGGAGGCCTAAGTAAGCTAGACTGTGCTGCCATCTACACACTTGCACATCAAGCCGATCACACCTATTATTTCGCACTTTCTATCTTGTCTTTCTTGCTCTGGTTTTACCTATTTTTTTAATACTTTCCGCGTACAAGTGAAATACAAACGAATACTTGACAGATGAAAAAAGTATTATGAAATGTAATTGTAATATATAATTGCGCAGACATGTATGTAAATCAAAAGAGAACAAAAAATATTGTTCTGCACTTATCCATGTTCAAGTATTCATTTGACATAATTTAATTTTTTTTTACCATACTACTTTTTTCATTACTTCATCGAGCAAGGGTCAATTAGAGAAAAAGATGTCAGAATTACTACTTTGACCATTTTTCAATTCAAATGATCCATTTGTACATTTACTTTACATTTTTTTTTTTTTTTAATTACCAGCTATCTAGCAAGTAACTATAAAGACGACAGTATTGATAATCTTTCCAATCACGAAGGTCTACGGGCATACCTGTTTTTCTTTTTTTTTTTTCCCCACAAGAATTGAATCTAAGAAATTATTTCTTCCCTCAGGTTGGCTTTTCCTACCCACTCTGTACATATGTATCTATGTATTCTGTAATATATCTACTGACTATCAAAACTTTAGGGTAGAGTAGTATATAATGGCGTTATTCGTTTTTTTTTTTTTTTTTTTTTTTTTTTTTTTTTTTTTTTTCCCCACAAGAATTGAATCTAAGAAATTATTTCTTCCCTCAGGTTGGCTTTTCCTACCCACTCTGTACATATGTATCTATGTATTCTGTAATATATCTACTGACTATCAAAACTTTAGGGTAGAGTAGTATATAATGGCGTTATTCGTTTTTTTTTTTCGTGGCGTAATTTTATTAAATATTTGCTAGTAGCTTTCGTCGTAGCGCGGTGATACAAAATTTAACAATGTGCTAGAGCAAATAACAATATCAATTGTAGTAAAATTGTTAATTGTAGAGTATCGACAATTTTGCGACGGGGGTTCGTACTTACCGACTATCATGCTTTCTCAAATTTAACAGCCTATCGCAGTTCTTTGTTTTTCTCATTACAATGAAGCATCTCAAGTATTATAAATAGCAAGGAATTGAAATTCTTGGTTATTCCTTTTTGTATATAATTTTTCACTTTAACCGTTTCGCAACTTTTTATTAAATTTCTTATATCAATGATCGTTTTAACCTAAAGAAAATCATAATTTCTTTCTGGAACCATAAAACTACTGTAGCATTGTCGTCCAACGCTTTCGCTTATGCTTAAATGCGTAATCGTTTTATACACACTCGCATTTCACGCTCAGCGAATCACAATGATAATCATTTTAGAAATTGATATTATGCTGTATCAAGCGTGAAATGAAGCAGTATGCTTTAGAATTATGAAAAATTGGTTTGAGAAAATCGACGGCAGTTTTTTTTTATTTACTCAATCTTAAAAAGAAAATCGACACGAAACCAATAACTATTGCAAGAAAATGATGGCAGAGTGACAAACTTAATTTTTTTTTTTGTTAACTTTTCATATATGAGACCTTTCATCAAATATTTTAATGCCGTCCATTTTTCACACCGTTAGTAGATTTACTTTTTTTTTTGTTTTTCTTAGACTCGCAGTATAGACTACTTTATATCTTACACAGTATTTGTATTATGATTAGTTTGTACACCCGTATTCCTTGGCCTCTGTATTGTTTACATGCTTTTGTACTTTTTATAAATAAATATTAAGTCTAAGAAATTCGATTGGTCAGTATGCGTGCTCGTTGACTTACAGTAGCCGATTGAGTTCGCGAAGTTCCCATCCGCTTCTGCATAATGCACCAAGCGTCGTGAGGACCGCGAAGGCCGAGCGACGATTGAAGGAAAGGATGATACAGGAGGTATGCTGTTGTATGACGTAATTAAATAATTACTATGCTTTTATTAAAGGGTGATCTATTTTGCAATTTATAAACTACAATATAACTGAAATTAATCATGACTATTTTAAACAGGGTTTAATATCCGACGAGGACGAAGAGAGTCATCTCAGCCCTGCGGAGCAACGCGCCCTCAGAGCAGAAAAGCGCGCAGCTTGGCGACAAGCGCGTCTCAAGTCCCTAGAACAAGTAAGTATGATAATAAATGAAATAAGCATAATTACTTGACTATGCTTATTTATAAAAACAAAAGAATGGAGAAAATACTTTTATAAAGTTTTTGTGTAATGTCCTCATCATTTTGTCAAATACTTTCACCGATACTCATTACAACAAACAATAATGACTATTATCTTTTGCCAATAGGATGCGCTACAAGCCCAAATGGTGATAAAGAAAATGAGTGAAATGATGGACACATCGCCAAAGCCTGATCTACCCCAAGAACCACCACCAGTGGCGCCATCGCCACAAGACGACGAAAAACAGTCGGACGTGAGTACCTTCACTTCCGGTTAAAGAACGAATAACTTTTAAACATTTTTATAATTAAACGTAAATTAATAATGCATTAACCACAATATACCTCCTCGAAATGTCAGGGTCGTACCTTTAACACAATTTGGTTTGTTACTAATTGCTTGTTTTGCTCGTAATAAGCGAAAGAGGCCCGCTAATCATGTTAGAATTAGACGAAAAAAAATACTTAAAGCGAATCTCGTTTGTCTGTCTATCTGTGGGTAGTTTACTACGTTACGGCCATCTAGTGCTGATTTCCCTAAGCTTGCTGTGCGCAGCAAGTTGGGTCCCCCAAAAGCTGTACGCGAATCTGAGAAAGTAGTGGACGAGAAGGTGACTAGGCGCACCGAAGAGTACGTCGACGAGGTCACCGGCGAACGTCGCGTGCGAACTGTCGAATACGTGGAGAAGCTGATCGAGCGCGAGGTACTATCACTACCACTATCAGTACCACTATCAGTACCACTATCAGTACCACTGTCACTATCAATATCACTGCCAATATCTAATTAGAGCACTACACCACTACCAGTTACTTAAACCAGATCGTCTTGTATATATATAGATATATATACACACACATACAGTACACACAGGGGCATAGGGAAATGCGTATGTACACTGGTATTTACAAATTTTGAAATTCTACGTGCGATAGAATTGATCACGTGTTAGATCCCTCGATTGTTAAACTATAACTTTTTTTTTATTATCCAACTTTGCGATCACGTCAAATTACTGGCTGCTAGAAAAAATTGAAAAAAGTAGATTGGATGCGGTTCTTTTTTTTTTTTTAAATTATTTTATATTTTTGTAAGATATTTGAATTTATTATGTCGCAAGATATGCGAATCAAGGATCATTCGAGTTGTAGTTTGTTGCGCGTACGTGTACTGCATGTTACTGTATTTTATTTGGTTATATATATATATATGCATGGCCTGAAGTAGATAATAATACTAACCATATGTTGATTACTATTTTAATCGGTTATGATTGTTTGATTGATTGTTGAATGTTTTTTCCAAGATTCCAATTGTTACGCCTGGAATGTTATCTACACTGCCTTGAGCCAATCATTTCATGTCCACTGATCATTGACAATACCTTCTTCTACTATCGGTATGCTTTTCTATCTTTCTATGGGTTTCTAATTTGTTTTGGCATGATTATACGTGTATTTGTTATTATTATTAAGGTTTGGAAGTTCCTGTCTGTCCAATGTTCCTATTATGTTATTGTTATTGTGCGAATCTGATATGATCTTATACGATCTTGTGTAACATATTTTCTGCATCTTGAATCTCGTACGATCTAGTATAGACCCGGCTTTGTATTAATGGTCAAGAATTTATGAGCCATGATAACTATAAGACTTTTTATGGGCAGCAGAAAAGGGACTGACGCGAACTTTCGTACTCTAATGATTTATAATTGTCACTGATAACTTTGGTATTGTCACGCACAAGTCATCATCATGTATTCACCATCTCCAATAAGATAATGTCTGTATAATCAGGTTGAAACTCTGCGCGAGAAGATCATTTCTCTGGAGCTAAGTAATGCGGAGGAAGAATTGGAGGAGACTGTGGGTGACGGTGCGAAAGATGCTGGAAGTGACAGCGAAGAGGGCACGGGACAATCTTCCGTAGTGAGTACGCCATTGGATGAAAAAGCCGAATTAATTATTCCTACGGACACGCCAAAAGATTCCACTACTGCTACTCCCGCTAGTGCAACCACAGTAGGCACCACCGCGTCCAAGAAGAGGAAAACCAAGCGCTCGAAGAAGGGTCGCCATTAAAGTCGTGAACTTTCTTTCCTGACGGCATTGAACCTATTGGTGCAAAATTCATTTAGGCATATATTACGCATGTAAGGGAAAGAGTGTCATCATTTTTTTTCGAAACGTGCTGATTAATCGCTGTCTGTTAACTGACATTATTTTTTGTTAACAAGGCGACGCGACACTATTGGTGCAATTGCGTTCTTCTTGATAGATGAGTCGTTTAGGGGACTTGATTAATTGGTCTGTGTCCAATTTTAATCCATCCGATATTTAACTGATGGATTAAGTACACATACAACTACTTGAGAATGGTTAGAAGTACAATAAGTATAAAGGCATAAGGTACTCTGCTGTGTCACTATTTATTTTAAGTTTATTACAAGTATTATTTAAACCTCGAATGTAATTGGTTTATTTGACTTGCAAAATACTTAAACTTTCAAATGTATCACTTTTTTTTTTCGTTTATGGAAACTTTGATAAGTCGATACCATTTGATTCTGTCATCAACTCATATGAAGTACACATTCCTACTTTCATATAATCAGTACATCACAGTGGTTGTGATTAATTAATCATATAATTTAGTCCGAAACTGATACTTGCTGTAGACTGCTAACGGGATGTATTATCTTTCCTTAATACTTCCTAGAGACAGAGTAATGCTAATTAAAAGTATAAAAGATAACAGTATTCAGACATACAATATCAATTGGAGAATAATTGAATTGTATATGAAGCGTTGTTTAACTAGCAGTCAATTATTAATTGTACAGTTGTGACCTACTGAAGTTAAAAAGTTCTGCAAGGTACAATCTGATCCTTCCAAAATAAAAAAAAAAAAAAAATCAAGCACGCTCTGTGAACGCGTGGTTGTCTTAACGATTTGGTTAGGTGCGTGTAAGTTATTGTCATGTTAGGTTACTCAAAATATTTGTAATCACAGAATTGGTTGGAGAAAATTGTGAAGTCCGTTATAATTAATTAGATAGCTTCAAAGTATTAAGATCACAATAAGGCGACGCGTGTGCAACACAAACCCAATCACACATACACAGAAACAATCACACATAAACAGACAATCTGTAAAGTATTTTATTTATTTTACTTTAATAATAAGTAGCCAAACTCTTCTATCTACATAGCATTTTTTCAACATATGTGTACAGATCCCACGACATTCGATTTTACAGTATTGTATTAACCTTTTTGGGAATAGTTTTTTTTAAGAAAATCTTTTTCTTTCTCGATATCCTAAACAGATTAATTTCTTCTGTATTATAAAGTGGTAACGTTATACAATAATGACCTACGTGCTACTTATAAAGTGCTAATTATTAAGTATTGTTGATTTGACTGGTATCGATACCTTTAGTATCAATTAAAAATTGTCTCGCTGTCATGTATAACTATACTTGTATGATCTGTGGTTATGCAATCTAACAAAGATGCCTGATAGAAAGATTCTCGATGCGTAAAAATGTGTGGTGTCGTATGATAATAATTGAAATTCTTCTCTAATGGGCTGCCAACAGGTATCTCGGAGCATCTAGTAATATTAAGTGTTTCCAAGAAGGCGCCATCGCGGTAATAATAGTAATAATCACAACTTATAGGCCTTGCAATTAAGTGTATTATTTTATATTGGATATATATACAATATTTTCATATGTAACCACTTCGTATTGTTGATATATACTTGTTAAAGTGACACACGACCTGTAACTGTGTATGCGTGCTGAACGAGAAGTAAACTTTAATGCTAAATAGGTATGAAGCAAATAATGAATTATCGATGGTGAATTACGAAAGCGGGATTAGGTGAAAGGGACCAATAGCTTAAATCATATATACAGAAATTTTTTAGAAATCTCTCCCCACACACTAATTACGTCCATAACCCCTGATTTTGTATTTTTTTTATAAAGCTATTGACTTTCAACAGAAAACAATTATACATTGGGACATATACATATATTCTAACATTACACACATTTTACACAAACTTTTCACTGCGACATTGTTTAAGTAAATATTCATAAAGTGCCAATTTTCTAAAAATGAAAAATTAAATGCCACTTATCGTTTACGTTGAAGGTACATAAATAAAATATATGTACAAAAATGTACGTGTACCTTCTTTATTTAGCGTGCGAATACGTTATTTGTATTTTTTTAAATTAATTAACGTTAAATGTATGAATGCTTAGAGGCATTCGAATGGCACTTATTTACAAAGTATGAGTATAAAGAAACACATGCATAATAAATCACATTGTCTGTGAATTAAACTATACACATTACAAAATATATATTTCATTAGTAATGCCATTGTGCAAGAATTAAAATCGTTAATGAAGACATGCGTTTTTTTAATACGAAATAAAATTTCTGCGGATAGCTAAATAATTGTCTACTGTGCGTATGTTCTTTCATAGAGATTCTTTTGACAAGAAAATGCGACGGTTTTGCATGTCCTCACGCGTAATTTTGTTTCTGTAGAATTCATTAGAAGCAGAATCGGTTGCCAGAGGTTTCAAAATTATTGAAATAATGTGTAATGATGTCATGAATGATTGACGTTATTGATAGGAAGTATTGATTTCAAGAAATGTATTAATCTTAGAACTTGCATAATAATTTTATGAAGCTTATCTTTCTTGCTTGCACCGTTGTGTCTATTTCTTCCTCTTGGAAATCTTTAACGGTTTTACCAAACATGACAGTGGTGTCTCTAACAGGGAAAGATTTTAATTAGACTTATCACTGTCCTTTTTCTGATAATACAAGATCGAGCTAGTTTTTGTAATTTTATTTAGAGCACAAGTGTATAATTGAATTCTGCAATTCTAATACGGTTTTGGTTCTTGATATATTTGTGCCTGATGAATTATTTAATTATTTTTCTTAGAACAATTAGCATTGCTAGTAAATAAAATTAAGGAGTGTAATTATTAGACATTGCCGTTGTATAAGTATTTAGGCAGAATTTTTTCCATTTTAATAATCCGATGACGCGAAGCGAATTGAAGGTACATTAGACGATGAATAATAAAAACTATTTAATATTTTAGAATGAAAGTATATATATTTATTTACGAGCAGCTATAGTCTTTAAATAAGCAATATTTATATGTTTTATAACTTAGGTATTAAGTTAAACTATAAGCGAGGTGTCACGTAGATCAACATATACATTACATGTAATCATCGTTAACGCGTGATAATTACAAATTTTAAGGATTTGTTTAATCATAAACATAATATCGTCAAATAAGGTGCTGAACAATTAAGCAAGCCTTTTACTAGGAAAAAGAAAAAAATAATTGCAAGGCAAATACTCCTCGAAAGATCATCTTCCATTGAACTTATTTCTCTTTTCTTGTCACACATTATTACGATTATGTATCGTTCCGCTTTAGTGAAATAATACAATAAAATACATTTTTACTGTATTTCCCTGACGACTATACGATTCGCTTCAATTTCGAGAATAAACATAATTTCAGTGCTACGACTTCTTATTGTAATAAAAAAAAAAGAATAATTACCAGTGACACAGTGTATAATTTATAAATTTTTAATTTCATTTAATTCAATCAGTACATTCGTATTTCAAAATGAATAAATCTTATTGAAGAGATTAAATTTTATTTCTTCGGTGCAATTATTCCTTCCAGTTGAGTCTAAAATAAAGATATAATAATCGTTCCCGTAAATGCGTTAATTATAGTAGAAATTGTATCATTGCTAGAAATGGTGTCAATCATATTGTTCATTACTTACAGTTAGAAAATTAAATTAAATTAATCGCATAGAAATTACCTTTAATTGTTGATTTGTTTTTTTAAGAAATTGAATTTCTTCTGTATGCTTCTTATCTTCAGCTTCACGTAATTCGGCAGCTCTTCGTTCGGCTTGTTCGAATTTCTGTCTCAGTTCGGCTACTGTTTTTTCGAGTTCTGCCTTTTGCACTCGTAATTCTTCAGCGGTTGCTATCAAGTCTTCTTTACCTTGCTCAGCCTGCCTTAAGCAAATGTTGTTTTTTTAAATAATACAAGTCACTTCACTGTGAAATTAAGTCATTCAAAAGCAACTCGTACTTGCAAAGCCTTCCGCATGCCAAATGCGATACTGCTTTGATAAAGTGTTTGATAAGCTGCCATTGTCATTTTAATTTCATCCCTTACTCTCAACAGGAGCAAACCGCGTTCTGCGCAATTTACAGTGACTTGTCGTATTATTTCATCTGTGAAAATTACGAGAAACATAAGTAACATTCGTCGTGCTAAGTAACGATTAATTACAATGCCATGGTTTTTTTCTCTTCAAATTGACACTATCATTTTTATACCAAAGCATTGAGTATAAAGTTCACGACGAACAGGACAAATTCCAGTTTCCTTCGCTTGTCTTTGCTGTAGTTTCATATCCAGTTGTTCTTGCAGATTAATTACGTCCAATCGAGTTGCAGGAGTGCTTGAAATCTAATTGTACATTTCGGTCTCGTTAAACAGGACGTTGCTTAAACTCTTATAACAATTTATTTATTCTTACCTGTTGTGTCCATTCTTGGCCATCTTCTTCCCACTTTTTCGGTGGTAAAATTCCATTGAGAATTTCCACAGTTTCACGACGAAGATCTAACGTAGGCGGTGTGGTTTGTATTTTACAAGCACCAGCTCCGACTTTTAGTGGTGTTGTTTCTTTAGCAACCTAATATTTTTTTCGATGCAAAGTATTCATTATACTTCGGTTAAAAGATAAATGGTACTATATAAAACCGGAACCTAGGAAGAACCTTTTCTGGGTGAGTTGCAACCAGCACAGGATTGTCGTATTTGATAAGAGTATCCATTGAAGGAATGGTGCGCTCTTGAATTACTGTCGCCATTACTCTTTAATGTATGTCTTGCTGATTAAATATTACAATTCTGAAAACCTATGAAAAACTAGTGTACTATGAATCAAGCCGACATTTACTGATCTGTAAACTGCTTATATGACATGTGTTTATAACCACAAGGATTTCATACATGGCGTTTGGTAATCACTATGGAGATATTGATATAACATGTGCTCACGTATTGACATCTTTCACATATTGATTATCATAATTTTGTTAAAGTAATACAACTGTTAAATGATATTATAACAATATTGTGGAATTAGGAAAATATTGAAATATTTCAATGTTGGATATTCGTGCTAACATTCATATATTCATTAAAATTTAAAAAATACAAAGGATTTATGATATATAATATTTGTATATATGTTACAGGAATCGTTTTGGCTTTTCTCTTATTTTACATTCTACGCAAACCTAAATATCACGTTTGCACTTTAACACTAAGCATGTTAGTGTGTTAGACAATTTACACGATAAAGACTTGACTGCCAATTACGGACGCTTGAGTATTATTGCCTTATGAAAATTTTTTACAACTCTATATGCTTCTGCATGATCTTCGTTTCAATGTCCATGTGAAGTTTCTCGACTGTCCTTGTGTGCTTTTTAATATGTTGCTGCACTGTTGAATTCTGTAAGTCGTAAGGCTTGCCTTTGCGTGCAGCTTCCAGCGCCGCTTCAGTATGTAGATGACGTAATTTAAGCAACCTAGACTCATAATGTAAGAGTTCCTCCTGTTAAAACAGAAGAATTTGCGAGTTTTATTGTCAAATTAATAAAACTATATATTTTTAAATTTACTAAGATCCATGATAAAATGACAGCAATACTCAATTGTCGCTATCCTGGGCTTATGTATTATATTGCTTACCTTTAGTGATTCAAGTTCCTCGGGTGAAAACTTAGCTTCCAATGCAACTCTCCATAGTCCTTGTACTTTAGGTTCTACAAACTCTTTATGGTTTGGTCCCTTTGCGGCTAGTCTATCTAGACGATCAAATCCACTTCTGAGTTCTAAATGTTTCTCCCTATGATTGTATAAGTGAAACTGTAAGATATTTTCACCATAAATTTAAATAGTGTTAATAGTGAAAATTACCTGAGCAGATTTGCTTTGGACAAATAATCCATATTTTTTCCAGGAACATCATTTTGCTCCTCCTCAGTTTCTATCATGTTCCATTTTTCAGCCTTTCCGTGAATGCTGTCTATAAATTTATAACATAAAAATTATAAAACAGTATAAAATCAGAGAAAACGATACTAGTCTACGTACATGAAATATACTTACTTTCAAGTGTATCAGTATCTCCATCATGAACGTTTTGTAGAAGACTCATATATTCATCTACCTTTTCTTGATGGTGTGTGAATTCTTCTTTTAATGCATCGAGTTCATCGGCTAAAAGAAATTAATAAATATTAATGTTGATATATATATACAGAGTTATTCAGTAGAAACACACCACCTAAAATTAGCATGCCCATTTGAGTCCTATAGTAAAACTATATTCAGATGGTGCGTTTGGGTTTAATAACCTGGTATAACAAAAGAACTACATACATGTAAATCCAGCTACCTCAGCTTTAGCCCACAATTTGTTTAATTTCTTATCCTTAAACAAATCTTTGGCCACATAATTAGATCCATCATTAAGAGCTTTGTGTCTTTTAAGCAATTCTGGATCATCAGTTTCAGCAAAGTGTTCCAATAAGCCATAAGTACTCATAATACCTACAAATTAGCTTGATGTAAAATTTAATTATGTATCAACTATGCCATATACTCAAGTTACTATACCAATAAGTTTTTTCCTAAGTGTTGCTTCTTGAAGACCTTCTGGATCCATTCCATCAGCCTTAATATGTTTAAAGACGATCTCCTCCTTGTCATGAATCTTCAAATCACTGAATAACGATTGTAGTTTAGGTTCGGTTAAACGCTGGAATAAATAATGTTATAATGTACAACTTCATTAAAAAGAACATTATATACGTACGTGTTTAGCTTTAGCCCAAAGTAAATTCAATTTCGCTATGCGATAAGGTCTATCGAGTTCCCTTAACGAGACTGGAAATGGATTCGAACTATCCGCATCTTTCGGTTTGTTTGCGGTGGCAGAATATTTATTTTCAGCAATAGTATTAGTAACAAACAAAAGTAAACACAACCCATTAACGAGCGTCATTCTAATCGCAGATGACATTTTTTACTCCAAAATGTCAAACTCTTATCCTTGCACGTCACTCCCGGAAACTACCAGCGCCCAGGAATGACAAGCGGTATTAATTTACACCATCTTACACCAACAGAAAATTTCATATGCATAAGTATTCTCAACGGTCGTATATTTTATATCGTAAGGTCCTTCGTCCAATGAAAAGTTTTATAGTCACGTGACAATTAAATACTTGTAATAAGTTAATTATTGCACTTGCAGTAAATATTAGCATTAACATATGTATAGATTTAATTATACGTTGTATAATCTATACAAAATAATAAACTTGCCTGTCAAACTTATACTTTGATACAAAACTTTGCACTAGTAGTAGCTAACTCCCAGTTTTGATTGGCTGTCAACAATTGTTTACGTTACGAAGTTATAGTTTAAAAAGTTTAATGCCGGCTTTAAAACGTGCTCTTTAAAGAGACGGCCTACTTGTTAAGGTGTCAATCTGAACGCAGAATGGTCCGATATGGAGCACTCAAGGGTCTCTACGATTTGGAAAAGACTATCGGATGCGGAGGATTTGCAAAAGTTAAACTCGCTACTCATATTGCCACCGGAGAGAAAGTTGCTGTAAAAATTATGGAAAAGACAGCGCTGGGCGTAAGTGAATATTAAAATGAAATTTTATTTTAATAAAAAAAATCATATAAGTAGTTTATTTGATATCAATACTTTTTTCTTATGATCTTGGCCTATAGATTATTTTATCATATCTATTTAATATGACAAAAGGTTCATAGGAATATGTACATGTCATTATGGTATAAAGTATATTAATTTCTTTGTTTGTACGTAATTGATTCAATCTAGTGTTGTTATATTGTACTACTTGTTAACTTTTGTATCACTGTAATAACATTTCATTACAGGAAGATTTACCAAGAGTGAAACTAGAAGTGGAAGCATTGAAAACTTTGTCTCATCAACATATATGTAGACTGTATGAGGTCATTGAAACAGAGACCCATTATTTTATGGTAATAGAATATTGCTCTGGTGGAGAGTTATTCGATCATATAGGTATATTCTTGTATTTCTGTTAAATATCACAATAGGCTATTGAAATATCTATAATACTTAACAATTATTTAACAATTTAATAATAATTTTCACTGGGTAAATGATAATATATCTTAAATAATTTTAGTGGAAAAAAATAGACTCTCCGAAACAGAATCTCGAAAATTCTTTCGTCAAATAGTATCTGCTGTAGCATATTTGCATGACTTAGGATATGCACACCGTGATCTTAAGCCTGTGAGTAAATAAATATAAGCACTTAGTTCTGGTGAATCAAAATATAATATCAATCTATTTTTTATTTAGGAAAATGTTTTGCTTGATAAAGAACAAAACTTGAAGTTAATAGACTTTGGCCTCTGTGCCAAACCAAAGGGTGGAATGCAATCTCATTTATTTACTTCGTGTGGCTCACCAACATACGCAGCTCCAGAACTTATATTGGGAAACAAATATTTAGGTAACGTGTTTTATATAACTTGAAGATAATTGAATTTTTTAAATTTACATATACTTTTTCCAGGATCAGAAGTTGACATTTGGAGTATGGGTGTTCTTCTATATGCTCTACTGTGTGGATTTCTTCCATTTGATGATAATAGTATAGAAAATCTATATAAAAAAATCCTTGTGAGTATTAGGTAGCAAAAATCTTTCTGAGTGTGATGTATAATTTCGTAATTTACAGAGTGGAAAATATGACGAGCCAAGCTGGCTATCTAGTAGCAGCAGGCGATTAATTCGTTCAATGTTGCAAACGGATCCGAACAAGAGAATCACTATTGAAGAACTGTGCAATCATCCATGGATAACGGCTGGATTTTTAAATCCTGTCACGTTTGTCAAAAAAATCAATGTAATGATTTATTAGTAAACAATCTTTTTATAAATCATTGCTTCATTAAATATTTCTATTCAGTTTGAAAGGGATACCGAGGTATTGAATACCATGTCTGCTATTTGCGGGGAGCATACCGATGATATTTGGGAGCGATTGGCGAAGAGCGACAGAACTGATTATAGGACAGCAACATATTTGCTATTGCTTGACAGAAAAATACGAGGGCTTCCCTTTAAAATAACATCAGCAGCCAGGCCACGATTTAAAAATAGAGGGGTTCGTATTGCGTTTTTTTTCTCGATTCTCTTGAGCATTTATTTATATTTAAAATATCAAAAATATATCCTGTGTAGAATCTAGAATTGACTCCTAAATACGAAGGAATTAGTAACTTCATCACAAAACTGGATCAATCTCCAAGGGGTAGAGTAAATAAGATGTCATCAGATTCTAATGCTCCCTGTGGCGTATTGGTGAAAACACCAGAGAACCGTACGAATTGAACTTATTCATTATCAGATATCTTACAAGAAATATGATAACGTTATTGACTAATATATGATATACATTTTTTTTAGCTAAAAGTGTAACAACTCAGTTTACGGAACCCCATGGTCCAGCGCGGAAAAGATTAAGAGTGAAAGATGCAGATGACGTTTCTTCGCCAAGTAAGTATTATTCTATTAAATATATTGATTTAACAGACTAAAAATATTTTGACTTTACTTAATTTCCTCAAGCAATTACACGATAAAAGAAATTACCAAAATACGTAAAAGTATGGAAACTTTAATTCATTCTTAGATGGAAAGTCTAATTACTGAACCCTAATTCGTTGTTTTGGGTTTAAAATATTGTATCCTAGTGGCTCTTAACTCTACTTAATGGTAACAGTGACTGTGCACAGGGTAGATAATTACCAAGACGTTAATGGCTACTACAAACTTTTAAACAAATGCAATTTAGAGTAAAGAATCAGTGCTCGCCAGGTACGTATGTCTTCTCGAAAGAAATTAAAGAACCATTTATCTTATTTTAGTACCCACAAAGAAGCAGGTGGAAAAGGACAGGCTTACTGCAACCCCTACACCAATTACACAGTCAGATACCACGTAAGCAGAGAAACATAAGCCATATTTGATTAAATAATTATTTATATTAACGTAGCATGTTAAATAATTGTTATGTGCAGAAATCAACAATCATTAACACCAGGTAGTGCCCGTAAAGTAATGATGGGCCTCGAGCGCAGTTTGAATCGAGTGAGACACGTTTTGACGCCAAAGCGACGTGGAAAAAGTGAAAATTATGATCCAGATCAGCCAAACACGCTCTCAGGAAAAGTTCGTATCTTTTTGCAATTTCTTTAAAATTTACTTCCGCATATTATTGAGTCCATAATCCATGATAATCATCTAGGGTCTTTGCAATGTCTCGTCCACGTCAAACGATTGTCCAAAATATGTTTTATCGCAATTGCGTCGTGCCCTTCATCGGAAAGGAATTATTTGCCGTCAAAAAGGGTAAGGAAGTTATGAGAAGATATGCAAGTTTTAAATTGTTCGATTGCAAAAATTGTAGATATTTCTATTACATTGAAAACTTTAGGTTTATTCTTCATGGCGAAACGGAACTAATAATGTCCGGAAACAGTAAGGAATACGCCAGACCTTTCTCTTCGCGAAACACCTGTTCGTTTGAGTTAGAGGTGTGTCTCATGGAGGGCGTGTCCGACACGAAACCTTTAGTTGGAATCCGTAGAAAGAGACTCAAAGGAGATGCTTGGGTTTATAAACGCGTTTGCGAGGAAGTTCTTGCACTGGCTGCTGAAGACGTACCAACAGAGGAAACTGCGGGATCAAAATGCCTCATCTGATCGATCGGTTAAATATTTTTCAACTGTAAATGTATATATATATATAATAATGGTATATTGGATAGAAAAGCATTGATAGGGATAATTTATAAGTTAGAACAGTATGATCTTTCTTCGTTTTCTAATGCAACATTCAAATTTGACATCTGTTTGTGCTTATTCAATGCCAGTAAATTATCGACCGCAAAATGCTTGGTGGAACGTTGATACGATGGCGCCACTGTCGATAATTATCATTCGTAGCTAATAACTTGTCAGTGTGTGGTTACAATACTCATGTTACTATTGATATTATATTTTGCAATTTTTGCCACTCATAATATGAAACGGGTTTTTCGAAATATGTTGCAAATTTTTTTTTGCTAGGCAGTAAAGTAGTTCCGTCCTCGATGATCTTAGTTTACGATATTATGCAAGAACGTGATCATCTTTTCACAGTGAATAGCACAAAAAGTAACAATATTAGTGATAAATCATTAGCTGATTCATTCGCATCACTCGAACTCGAGGGATCAAATCGCGAAAAACGGTTGAAAATTTCGCAACATTAGCTTTAAGATGCTGGATATTTTCGCCAGAATAAACATTCGATTTTAGATTATTTATTAGTAAATACGTAATGTTACTATTTTAAGTCACTTTACTGATATTACACTTTTAGAGAAACACATGTTACAGAACGTCTGTCACTGTGTCGTAATACGCGTTTGTCTTTTTTTTTTTATAAGGAGTTTGCTAACCGGTACAAGAAATCGAGCGTTATTTTTTAAGTGTAAAACACGTTCATTTCGTATGCATTGGTGGCACAGTGCTGATTAGAGATTGGCTATAAAATTAAACCACCATATTAAATTGTATAGCTTGAAAGCAATCATAATATAACTGAAAACATATAAATGTAAACTTTCAACTAAAGATGTTCCTTGTGCCGGAGGGATATTTCATTTGTAAAAATTATAAATATAAGAATTCATTGCAGCAGAATTATTTCTTACAGATAATAATTTCTTCATACAAGAGTGCGTTCCCGCCATTCTCCATTTTGACAATGAATGTCCTAACATCACATTAGATGGATGTATCTCATCCCGTAGCCAATGGCCTGTGAATCCTTTAGTCTGACGTCATAGCTGCTAAACGTCAAGGTAACAGTTTTGCCGGAAGCATTAACAGTTAACAGTATCTTCATCATTCATCAGCGCTGGCCTTAACTCTTAAAATTAATTAAGACATTCGCCCATATCCGTTAGTAATTAAACTCTTCACTCAAGGATGTCAATACTCAACATCCGTTCCGTTTGAAAATTCTACCAGGAACAATAGAGGACCGTGATGTGGTGCTGTCTAAATTTTTTTTTGTCAAAAATTCAAATATTTCCGGTAACGCCTGTCATACTTTTCTAACTGGTACAGATATAAAATTAACTATGTTAAAAGTCACATTCTAGTTCACATCCGAAATTGTTACTTTCCATGTTCTCTAATTAACGGTTAAGAATGAAGAATCGATTCATGATGGTTAACAACAATCGTTAATTACCAATTAGAGAACTGGCTATAAAATCGACAATAAATTTATAAACAGGACGTTATACTCTTGGAACGATATGAAAAGTCTAAATTTGACCATAGAAATAATATGAACTTCAGTCTATTTTGACGTGATGAAGCCCTGCGATGTTTAATAAAGAAAAAAGAAAAAAAATATAAGATCGAAATAAAGAATGTACTTACTAAAGAATTGAGCAACGAGTGACTATTGGCAATTTCTAGCTTGGAATCCCTTGTCGGATATATGTAAAGCTCTGTTTCGGATTTATATAGCGGATATAAACTATAGCGGTTCGTTTGAACGTCCATCACAATGCGCGCAACCATAGACGTTCGAAGTTGTAAAATCACCACAAATCGATCAGCATAAAATACTAGAGCCACGTCCATTTTGCTTTACGGCTTTGCGCCAGGTCCTTTTATCTTGGCCGCTCGATAATTCTCTTCCCTCTCTTAACAAAAATATAAGGTGTATCGCTATCGGCCATCCACCGATATCCCCATAATTTGCATAATTCTCTATAGGCACTATAAGAACCCTTCCAATCATCCCTTCGTAATAGAACGTCATTTTTAATCTACTTTATGTACGCAATTTTAGCACTTTCGATTCAAATATAAAGATATACCTTCGATTGTATACGAGTGCAAGGAGGATAGAGGAATCCGTGTGTCAACCGAGCATAAATTACAATTAGCCGATGCGTGCGTGCGCATGCGTGTACATGTTAAGCGTGCAGAAGAAACCGTCTTAAATTCATCATGGTCTTTATCGAGGTAGGTAGGTTGGTAGAGAGAGGTTAGGTAGGTAGGTAGGTACTAAGCGATGCATGCAAGCAATGCCATCCTGCGGGACCGGCCGCTACCGGTACGTTTATGCGTTTGTTAGTAACTACGCAAGTACTATAGGTACCGGCAAAGCGCAGTACGCAGCAAGGTAAGTCCTACAAGCCACCGAGGTGCATATACGCTATCGAATAAATGAATATTAAACGTTGGGAGTGGTTTTAGTTGTAAGCCAGTTAACATCGACGTTTCGAAGAGGTTCTATTTCGTGTCGATACTTTATATACCATGAACCGAAGATCAGTGCTGGATTATCATTTGGAAGGTTCAAACTACGGAAAAGCGATCGTAAGCCTTCGCACCATAGAATGTAAGAATCGTTATCATAACCAAAAAAAAGTAGTTTAATGTCTTCTTTCGCAGCATAGGAAAATTCTTAGGAACTGTCATTACCCCTTGAAGTTGACAACTTCTTGTATCGTTCAAGATGCATAACCGGTTATGTATCTATAACGACACCCTGTAGATATTATAACGCGTTACGGGATGATATCGATCTTGGCAAGGTGAGAATATTTTCTGTATTTTATACAATAACAAAAAGTGGAAAAAAAAGTGTTGCTGTGTAATCTTGATATTTTTAACTGGATCTTTCGTATCTTTATAGATTCTACTAGCATCCAGTCAAGAACCAACAGCCATATTGTCAATTACTGTAATACACATGGGCACCGTACATTATTTTTCCATACGAGATTGCCGATATAGAAAAACGTAAGTAAAATCCTTATTAAAAAATATAACAGAAATTTCGCGAGCACACGATGACCATGATTAATTCTAAAATGATGTTCATAAAAAAATTCGCATTTCGTTTATCTTGTTTCTCCTTATTTATAAAAAATTTTTCTGTTTTTTTTCCTCAATAATACAGAACGAGGCAGTAATGGCCGAAGAAGATTGTCACTACTGCTGCACAATTGATCATCAGGTGTGTCGTTGCAATTATCATCCGGTCGAGGAGTTAATTAAGGATTGCGGGAGGGGAAGGGGTGGCGCAGGGTCCAATGAGCTCGATGCGGTTTCTGCGATAATGAATTGTCGGTGATGGTAATTGAGTGAACGTACAGCAGGCAATGTAACGAGGAGCAATGTATACGTCAGCAAGGTATCTGCGGTGTTACTGTTGAGGTGCAACCAGGTATCCCCTTCCTTGCGAATAGCGGCCAACCGGGTAGGTCCGCTCGGCAGACACGTGGAACCGGGCTAAGTAAGGTAAGCAAGGTAAGTAATGGTGGGTAAGGTAAGGATGGCACGCGCGCCGTGTTCTATCGCTTCCGGGCATCAACGTGCTCGCGAGCCGCGGCTAATTGCTCTTTAATGCGCAAGAGCAACGCGCCGCGTTTCTATGTGTATCTGCCTTTCGCGATTCACTCAACTTTAGATTCTAGATTCGGCGATTCCTGCGACTTGGGTCGCGACGGACCAGTGCAGGTACAGTTACTTAACTCGTTACTTTTTTATTTCACTTATTTCTCGTTATTGTTCATTGTTACTCGCGACTTTGTAAAATTAATTAATAGCATTGTGTATCAGACTTGTGGCAATGCGTGACGAAAAAAGAAAGAGAGAGGAAGTACTTAAGTGCCATAACTGTTAGACAGGGATAAAATTAATCATTTTATATTATTTTTTCTATCAACTATTGGGTACTACTGACAAAAATAGATATCGTATGTCGTGTAGTTAACTTGTCGGGGAAAATTCGTTAGCACAGGTGAAAACGGAACTGAAGGGAAACGTGTGTATCGCTGATCATTCGAAATTCTGACTCTTTCGGTTGGATACGTGATATTTATTTGTTCAAATGGGAGGTTCGCGGGAGGAAGATAAAATGAATAAAAAGTATTTTAAAATGGAGTAAAATAGAGAGGCCATTCGCCGAGGCATGACCGCACGTCCAGCAGAAGCTCATACATATGTAGTCAGCGCCGTCAGAGCCGCGGTGCAGGACCCTCCGGAAAAATGAATATGCAGCTATGTACGCAGGGCATTATTTTATGAAATTTATACCGGTATTCCCCGCCGCACCCCTTGCTCACCGTGAGACTTTTCCACGCTATGGTACGACGACAAAGTGCCACCTGTGATAAAGGTGCATATTCAATGTCCAACCCAATAAAATTTTTGCCGTACGTAAAATCTTCGTACCTACCCCAAATTTCGCGGTAAACGATAAATACACCGTTATGTAAACAAGACTTGGCAGTACATTTTTTTAATAATTGATACGTGCTCTCATAACCTCAATTTGTTGTTTCAGATTGACGTTTTCCGACAGATTCCAAAACTTGAATCGTGCACATTAAGTCACGTGGGGGTGGAGTCAGTTCTACGTATAAAATTGTGTAGTCCCTTATCGTCCGGGAGGAAACGCAACATTAAATTGAGTCCAGTAGGGAGTGGGGTGTTTCGGTGGGTGCGCCTGAGATTTCCTGTCTGGACTCTGGATGTTAGAAAGGATGGTTTCCTATGTACGCGGCTGTAGCTACGTGTATGTATATACTTTGTGTTTTTAGCGATTTTTAACAGTTAACTCGTATATACATATATACTATATATGCCAATGACGTTACAGTCGCGGAAGTGTTGACGGAGTAAGGAGTCCACATATGTAATACATATTAATGTATTCAGTTTTAATAAAAATATATGTAACTCGTTTATAACAAAAGTTACTGAAGAGAATCGCGAATCTATTTACTGTCTATTGACACCGTTATGTGCTTTGACATCAATATATGTATATAATGTAGATTCTAGCTACTGTGTTATTTTTTTATTAGGCGAAGTTCCGTAGAATCGTAATATCGCAATATCTAAATAACTTTATCATTAATGCAGCAGTGGACTCGCATTACTAGGAATTTGTATATAATGGTGCTATGTACATATGTAATGCGCCGGGGGCCGCACATAATAGCGATATCATAAGATACGAACCAATAGTCGCAATTGTATGGAAATATGTATCTATGAATGAAGACACTTTCATTTATGAAACCAGATACTTATGTACCGGACACGGGCGTTGTAACATCCTGCTATTATGTGTCCTTATACTGGCCTTCTTATTCTCTTGACGCTACCGTAGAACTAAACCCGCCTGTGCGTACGCGCCTTACGTTTTACCATTATGTCGGTCATTTATTTGGTACTTCAGTGGCTGCTATTTTACATTCTCTACTTCTTTGTACTCACTCACGTATAAATAAACTGTTTAAGAAATCTCGTATAAAAATGTCATTTTGCAGAATTTTTTCAAAAGTCGAACAAACCCTTGTCAGCGTCACCTAGTGGAATTTTCCGGAACCAGGACAGGTCCTTGTCAGCGAAATCTAGCGAAATTTTCCGGAACTATCGAATAATGTTTCCCGCGAAAATGCATTTTTAAGTGTTAAAATCGTTCTGCCCCCTCTAGCGGAATTTTCCGGAACTAGGCCAGGTGCTTGTCAGCGACATCTGGCGTTTTGTCCCGGAATTATTAAGCCTCTTGACTGCACCATCGAGTTCAGTTGTTTTCAAATAATAGAAAATATTGCTTGTAACGTTGGTCTATAGACACGTTTAAAAACTTACAATCAATATGTGGAAGTTTCAAAGTTTATTTTAAAAGAGATGCTAATACATAAATAAAAACACAGCATTACTTACAACACTATCAACGAATTTCAGATTCTGAAAAGAAGCTAAAAGATAGAGTAAATAAAAAGCCATTATTATCTTTAAAGGAAATCCTGCAGAAATTCAAAATCAACGTTTCTACTTCACTAACATAAATATGTCCTGTAATACTGTGATGCTTACATGTTTCTGAAGTCCCTTGAGAACATCCCCTTCTCGAGGGAGAAGTAGGCAGGTAAGGCACGAGTTTGAGCGCAATGACTGTGACGACTTCCGGTCAGGTGCCGCCCTAAGAATCATTTTTTTCTTCCTTAAACCTTCCAGCAACGACGGCAGCTAACTCGCTCTAACTTTGAAGCATTAAGTCCACTCCTGGAGTAACGTTCTGTAACGTCCCATATGCACCAAGGAAAAAGATGACCAAGTGAAAACGAAGACCGGAAAAGGCCCATTCCAACACAGGATATTCGACAACGTTTCGTGCCAACGGCCAGAAAGAGATTTCCATCTAAAGAATCTGAAAATCATTTAAACAGAGATGTCAACGAAAAATTTATTTCGCATTAATATGTACGGTTCAAGTAATTAATTAGAAGAAAAAAGATGTTGGCAATCCTAACCAAAACTTACACTTGCAGCAAAAATGATCCAATAACCGTACAACGTCCGTTAATGGCATACCAGTTAGTCTTTACTGTAAAAAATAAGAATAAGTGGTCAAGAGAAAGACGTATACGTTGAATATCATTAATTTTTAAGTCGTCGTGGATTTTCGTAATTACATCGCGCTACACCTCGATACAACAATGACCACCCCCTGCCCCCCCCCCCTTGGCAGAGTTTCACAATAATTATCCGTACGAAATCTCCTGTCTCCGGGATGCGACTTCCTGCCACGTCCCTGGTGGACAATGACCACTTGCCGCAATGGCCAGACGCGTTCCTAATATCTGCCGGGCGATCTAGTTCGCGGAAGTAGGTATTTCTGGTGAATGTGTACGTGCGTTCTGTATTACGAAGAGGTAGATGGAGGGATGAGGAGTATACGCCAGGGAGGAAGAGACACCATCGTGCAGCTTACCGGGAGGAGGATATGATGGCTCGTGGCGTTATGCTCTGCGAGCTGTTATGCTCCTCGGGCACCACCGGACCATAAGCGAGGCTACTCCGCACCGCGCCAATCCGTCTCCATCTCTAGGTTGTTTCTCATTAGCAACACATCGGCGTCGAACGTCCCCTAAATAAATCAGTGAAATCACCATTATTATTTATTTTATAGTTTACACTAAGTTTTTATATGCTAATATCATTTTGCGTGCAAAAAATTTATTATTTACGACGAAGATAACATTAATCAACGATAAGCAAATTATTAATGATTGTAGCATACGATGCGTAGCGTAACCTATAAAAAGTAGGGTGTTACTCGAGATTTGAGGATTCCGAGAAAACTGATGCGATACGGTGATAACAGTTTGTTACGCTAATTACGAATAAATCATAGATTTTTTTTTTGTATATTCTTTAATGACAGTTCGCGGAATCTTTTCATCAACTTATTAATAACTTAGACACGTATGTAAAAGTGCACGATATCGTTTTGCAAAATCTGAAAGTACGTACCGGTAATACTTTCTAAAAGCCTTTCGCGATTCCTGAATCCTTTGTATGATACTTCCGTCGATTGACATTTGTATTATACGAGGATTGTATGAATGATTTTTTTCTTGATTACGAGAAAAATTTAAGAAAAACAGTAGATACGATAAAGAGTTAAAGATTTGAAAAATACCTATATGATTTCGACTCGTAAGACGCCAATGTATCTAGGCACGAGCCACGAGTCTGCATATGTTCCGTAGTGGTGAATATGCCAGAAGTCTCTGACCCGCAGTTCCTCTCGGGGGAGTCTTCCTTAGGAGCGTTCAGCGTGCGTAAGGAGCGTTATATTATGCCCTGGCGAACGAATAAGAAAGTAGTTAAGGCTAGGAAGGCGGCGATGGTGGTGGTCCTGTTGGTTAAAGATCGGTGGAGGGAGAGGCATTTTGCCACGCGCTACCTATCCCATCCTGCGTTGCCGTCGCAGCGTCGGACGCCAGCCTGATGCCGCCATGTAATGTAACAACAGTCCCGTCACACTCTGCTTGTCGGCGCACACGATAATTGCGTTCATTACATTTAAGAAACTCCAAGAGCCGAGACGATTAGAGCGATATAAAGCCAGCATCGCGAACGGAACGGGAAAAGGCTTCCGAGCTCTTCGTATTTCTTGGTTAGGTTGTGCCTACCGCGCATGCGCACTGCTTCCGCCATCGTCGTGTCGGAAGACGCTGAGCGGGACGATTCCGATGAGACAGGAAATCAAACTGGGAAGGGCATCCTTCTTACTTACGATTTTCAAGGTTCCTTGTTATTTCAATTAAAAATATTGACGAGATGAACGTTCTCAGGGAAGAAGAGCATTCGCTCGGGCCCCTGTATTTCAGAAACTTTTCCTTTTTCCAGATCCCCGGCTTTATTTCAGACTGGGAACAACTAGCAGTACAGTCTTTACTTTCATACTGGTAGTGCAATCGTCCGTGAGAGTAGGATGTCAGTCGGGAAATGTGTGCTGGAAATGCTGTAGTCCTGGTAAGGACTCTAAGGAGGACACGGTTGATTCTCACGGTGCGATGACCACGCGGGACACTGACATCCAGATCAACACGTTGTTACCGACGGAGTTGGTACGCGCATGCGCACCATCTTCTTCTGCGTTTAATAATAAGACTTACTCCTTATATCTGTATATTCATCTCTTTCTTCCTCTTACCTTATTTTTCTCACTTCTTACCACCCGATGTCTATCTTATCGTTGAATGCACTTTGTAATGAGTCAATCTTATCAACGTCATCATACACCAGCGCGAAGTACGTCTGTAGCATTTTAAATTGCCCGCCATGCTTCCTCTGTTGCTCTGAAAAACGTCGAGGTCACAGAAATTTAATTTCTAAGATTTAATATGAATTCGGTGTTGAGAAAATGGACGTATGAATTCTTCAAGTTTTCCCGGGTAGTCTCGAGAAATTGCAATATTGTGCCCGGGAGCAGCGAGCATTGTTCGGCAAACGAAAGCTCAGCGAGACCTGAGAAAAAGCCGGCAGAGTGGTAGACATAAATAAATAGGTGGTGGGTGTGGTTGGCCGGCCGCACACATGGCGTCGTGACCCGTCTTCACTTCGTGAGCTCAGGGCTCGCTTAAGTTATGCCTGCGGAATGCTGCTCCCGCTTTCGGTATTACAACTAAATGCACGTATCCTCGTGCGCATGCGCATATTGCTTTCACAGGATTTTTCTACCCAAAGGTGATATAATTCATAAAGATCCTTTGCAATAAAACGCAACAATAAGATTGCCAGGTCTAATTATTATATGCAGTGAAAATTATATTTACTTACAATAAATATTATAAATGCTATTATACCAATTTTTTTTTAATATCTGATATACTTTAATCATTTAGATTCGAGGAACATTTCCCGGAATATTTTAAGTTTTCATTCTCTCGTTCATTCATTTTTCTGTTGGGTTTGATACTTCTGTCTGGTTTGTACAACTTGTGCTTGTTGGAACAATGCAGCATTGTTTCTCGTTGTCGTTGTGGCTACTCTAGCTGGTACGGTAGCTATGGCGCGCGATGTTTATTACCATCTTTGAACAACAAAACACAATCGGTTCCATGTTGTTTTCTCTGGTTGCGTCGCGGTTGAATCACTTTTCAAAAAAATTATTTTCTGTCACCATACGAAATCGTCTTTAATAGTTCCATACTATGTTGATTAACACTAAACATACCGACAATTTTTTATAAACGTATTTTTGGCTTTAAAAGGGTCAAATGACCCGTCGATGGTACGATTAGTGTTAAATTAATTCACAGTATGTGAATTCACAGTATGTTATTCACAGTATAAATGTCCGCTTGGAATGATATACAAACACAGAGAACATTCATTACGTCAATCATATGTATTTATATCCTTATATGTGTAGATGCTGCTTTATTAATTCCTGATTATTAGAAATTTCAGACTCTTGGTCTATCAAATTTTCTCTATCGACGTTGTACTTGATTAATAAGAAATTTCTTTTGCTGACTAATTTAATATTATGAATAACTTAGTCATTATCGCTTATCACTATTTTTATCGTGTTATTATACAATAGTTATTCTAAAATTATATCTACCAGACTCGTTCAATAGTTGAATGCTCTATTAGCATCAAAAGCGAGTTTGGCAATTTCGAAGCAACAATACCATTACGGTGTTTTAAATGCAAATTTATAAGAATAAAAAAAAAAGAAGAAAAACCCCCGTAAGGGCATTATAATTTATATTACTACATGTGGCAGCGGCACTTCCGCCGCGAGCATAGGCGCAGTTCCGGCCAGCGCGGGTCGGAGATCCTCCATCGCCAGATTATGAACCCATGCCATTACACGTGCACAATACGTACACACAAACATATATACACACAATAGGTCGTGCGCTGTCTGAATCATGCCAGCGAAAATAATCCTCTCTCTGCGTTCGCTTCGCAAACGAAAAAGAACAAAAAAGAAGAGTAGCCATCATCGTCGCCACATTTCTAGAAATCGGATGACGAAAGTTTGATGTCCAATTGTCCCATTTTTTGTTCATACTATTGTTTTTTACCATCGCCATCAACATGCATACATACGTATATACAAAGCTACTCGACTTAAATTGACCAACCAAAGTTGGCTTTGGAACAGAAACCAAACTAACAGGCTAACTTCAGTTGGTCCGACTGAGCTTATTAATCGTATAGATAATTAACTAAGAGGATTATCAAAACGTCGACTTAAGCAAGACCAGTTAGGAATTTACCACTTTTGGCAAAGTCAACGATCTGCTGAACGGAATCCTGAAATCTTGCCAAGGTTCGTTGGGCTTCCGGTGCGGAAGTAGCTCTCAAAATGGCCGTTGTGTAAGCGCTCGTCAGACTTGAGACGAAGTCCTGAGCACGATTGGCACCAGCTTCAAGTGATGCCGCAGGATCAGGAACGCTTCTAGCAGCAGCTACGATACTCTCTTTGATACGAGCAATCAGGTTGCTATCGTTGGATTCAAAATGCCCATCGGAAATCTCACGTAGTGTCTTGCTGATAGCTGCTTCTGTGAAATAGTAAAGATTTGTTATTTTTCTTTATTTGATTACAGGCTAGTTTCCTCCTATTTGCTTTATACTTTTATTTCATTTTTAATTATATTCACCTCTGGATTCCGGACGTGATCCAGATGGCGTTGCTGTGCGATGCAAAACGATCCCATTTCGAATATCCTGGGGATGCACGGCGCTTCCTGCCAGAATAACGAGTGCAGTGACCACGAAACGCACCATCCTTATAAATCCTTGGTTGAAAACTGCAAGAGTCAATGCGGCTGCTCTCTCTTTTTATACGTCAGAGGCCAGTAGGTAGTTACATGGACGATGCTGTCGAGTAGGAAGGTTATGTAAAAAAAAATCAAATCGAACGTCCGGCATAGCGACAGGCATTGCCCGTTATAAATGTTTTCAATAAATACCGTTAAATGCTTCTATACAACTGAAGTCTCTTGCTATTTTAATTCAAAGCGTGACCACTCGCCGCGCCACGTGTCACCTACACGAACATGGATGGATTACGCCTCCCGTGAAAATCGTACGTACGTGTGACCTACAGGTGGACAATCATATAACAGTATTGTCTTGATTACTACGAAAGTCCGTGACTGGCAATCGGTGATAATTAGCTAAAATCCCATTTTCGCTTTGATTATAAGTAAACAAACGAATATACCAATTTCGAAAGTTTAATGTATATCGACGGTATTCTGAATTTCCTGCCTTTCACGGCGTTTCGATTGGAGCTCCGTCTTAATTTTTTTTTTTATATTCCTCATCATTTTTAAAAGTACAGTCAAGTTATTAACAATTTATTGCGTTGCTTCGAGTGAACGACAGGAAGGATTTCAGAGACTTCATTATTGGCTTTTCAGCATACTATAGCGTTTCGTGATTGATTATTGACTCTTTTTTCGGCGACAAAAAATTATCGTATGGTAGTTTAACAGTTTAAATTTAACTTTAGACTAGTTACTAATTACTAGTAAGTATCGTGCCATTACATGGTAAGTAAAAGGCCAATGACACGACTATTGCGTAAAGCGTCTGGAACTTTCTTGGATTTTTCATTTATTCAGCGCATACGATCGAATCATTCACTAAAGGCCACGTACATTTTTTGAATAGTATGTATGTTGATTGAATAATTTTTTTTCTTCTTGTTCATACATACATAACATACAACACAGTGTACTTTATTGATTGCCTTATTTTCATAGAATCAGCCGATCGGATTCATTCAAATAATTTTAACGTACAATATCACGTGGGTAACTGAAAAAAAAAGTCCCTAAGTAAAAATATTTGGAGCACTTTTCTCAAAATTTCGGATACAACGTACAAAAAAATCAAGTTACCGAAAATAAAAAATCTGAATGATTTTGTAAAGTGATTGTTTTTTCAGGTGACGAAATTTTGTATGAGGATACATGATATATATATATATATATATATCGTATTAAGTCATGTAATTTAGAAAAGTAATGCAGCCTGGGATGTTCAACAGGTTCATTCGTTTCCCGTGGAAGTGCGTCCGATGTAGTAGACGGCGTCGCGACGGTAAAAGTGCGTGAGCATAGGGAGCGCATCGAGCCGTGGTTCCTGTTCACCGATTTCACCCCCTTCCATCCCCGTTTCCTCCCTTCCCACCCTCCCACGGCCCATTATGCACCATGCCGTTCGTTAAATGCATCGCGATTAAAACTCGAACTTTACGGTGCGCCCATAGGATCCTCGTGTTACCCAGTCAGGAATTAAAATTTCGTTGGGAACGGCTGTGAGAATCTTGAAAACGTTTCGGACCCACGAGACTTCGCACGTGAACAATGAGAAGCAAGTATAAGTGAGAGATTGATAAAAAAAAAAAATAACAGTTTTTCACTGCAGCTCGTGTACGATAAATAGTAATTTCATAAAGCGCATAATTACATTGACCAGTGCCGTGTAGAAAGTGGATAGATTTTTTTAAATGACGGAATATTACGCAGCCGTCCTTGAAAATGTACATTGCAAAAAATAAAGAAAAAAAAATGAACGTTAGCTGATCGAGTGTCTCGAAAGTGTATGCGTGCATCAAGATGCACTTTACGCGCACTCATACCAGTGCCAGCCACGTTAATGCTGGACGAATGAAAATACAGGTAGTTCAGCGCATCCAAATAACATTTCATTCATGCAGGAAAGCAGAAGCGTCGTGAGGAGCTCTTCCGGCTAGTATTGCGCACTAGTCTCTGCGCATCGGCATAATAATGGTCCCCTAATGTGTATCATTTAAGCATCCTGTTGCTTCTTACGTGCATTTCCCTTACGCCTAGGATCCACCCTTTCTGTTGCGCCAACATATAGAAAACGGGCCGTCGCTACTCCTACGTGCAATAATAACGACTTATACGCATTTCTATTTCAGTTGTTCTTCGCTTCAATTAATTGTCAGCACACTTTTCTACGGCAGGAATTCAGTGGCGTCGACCTGGTGGTCTTTCGTGTTCTTTCGAAAAACACGAGACCGGTAGTAAAGAATACGATCTAATATTGAAATCGCACCTATCCAATCTTAATCCAGCTTATTATACTCCGGAGGGAAAGTTTCTTTTCACCCGACAATTTCTCTCTTTCTTTTTTTCTTCCTCTACGAAGCATAAAAGAGTTTCAGAACTTTTGCCAAAGAAAGATTCGTACTCGTTCGTAAAGCAAGATGGCCGCGACGTCCAGACAACGTGAGACGTAACCTCAAAAATATCATTAACCCTTTAGTTTGCCGCCGTTTGACTTCGTTTCCTTTGGACGTAAGATCCCAATTCGAATTCTCGTAGATGGATCGACGGCACGTGCAAGAAGAACGATCGCTCACGCGGTGGATCATGAATTCATGATCGTTCGGATCGTTCTGAACGGAGCTGATCTTATCTACTGTTGAACTGCTCGGTTCACGTTGCAAAGCGGAGTGCACGGACGCACATAGCGATCGGATGAATAAATTTGAGGTTATGTGCGTCCCGAGGAGTGGATACACAATGAACGCGGATCGGAGTGGAGTGACAGAGGGCGCACTCTACAATCCTGCGGTGTCGAGTCTCTTTATTCTCGCATCAGCACCGGACAACGACGCACGGGAGAAGTTTATTATGCGAGGCGGGTGGGACACAATGTGATCAATGCGACGGTGCTCCGTGAGCCCGAATCAAACCGACGTCCCGACGTCGTGAATGGGCCCACGTCCGCAGGATTATGGGCCCGCGGGCCCACTTCGACAAGATCGACAACGCCGATTACGTCCCCGGTGACTTTAAGCCGTTTAATGCTAGCGCATGCTATTCTTTTCAGAACGGCCTGACCTCATACGGAATCACATGGAACCATTCGGAAACGCACCAAGTGTCGGCCTGGGTCCTTGTCGTCGATTCGGAAATTCTTCGCGGTGCTTGTCACTGGAGTGGCTTTTGGAGATACAGTAAGAATCTTGGTAACTTCTGTTGGACAATAAGATGAGCTCGATGATTGAATGGATGATCATGCTATTCCGTAGATCCAGGGGGCTGAGGATTCAGGGCATCGGGGACCTTCTGGATTTACTGAAAGTAATAAAGAAATAAAGGACTAATGGAAGGGTTATGGTGAGCGTCTTCTTCTAGCTGGTACCGATAGGCTAGGATCGCGTTGGCAGGACAGGAAGCCGAGATTCGACACGGCCTGTGGGGGTTCCGCCTGAACAGGCTGCATCATAGGATCATAGCATCATAGACATCATAGCGTCATGTAGAGTCATATATATGTGTTTATATATATATATATACACCGTGATCCCATAAAAATAACCCCGTGAAATTAATAAATTTATCTTGCCACTGCCCACCTAGGTTGTGTGCATTACGGTGCCCTTTGTTACTGTACAAAACCCACGATTTAACCCGAAACGAACTTTGGCAGCTAATTCAGCTCCTTCGCGTTGGACATGTTTACATTTTCGGGGATGAAAGGAAAATAGGAGTGGGACGTTTTTCCAACGTCATGTAAAATAAAAATAAAAAGTCCTAACACCTTTTCATCATATTCGGCTTAGTTTCTTCAGCGTGTACGAGCTGACAGGTGTAAAAATAAAATTCTGAAAATTCAACAGTTTCATTGTCAGTTACGCAGTGTCTTAGCTTGAGGCAAACGTTGAGAAAAAAAATATGTAGGTTAGAAAAGCAACGACCGATCAGAAATCAGAATTTTTACGCCCATTTCCGTAGTTCGATTTCCCATTCGCTCAATTTGTCGGCTGATTTCTCTTTGTAGCATTGAGTCACAATGGTTTTTCTGTCCGCACGGGGAATCAGAATGCAACCGCGTTTTCTCAGTTTTAACAATTTAGAAACCTTCGCTGCATCTGTATTTTTGAGTAAATCCACGTATATATACTCTTAACATTAAATCCCGTCGAATATCCCATTCCTAAAACTGTTCTTACCGAACTCTATATACGTAGTTCACGATATTTCCAATCCGCCATTTTAACTGCGCACAGCGCCACCACGAACTAAATATTATCTAAAACCAGAAAATAGTCGTCACTGATAACGTATGAAGTATCGATCTAAAAAAATTACGAATTTCTTCCAAGTACTATCTGAGAATCGCTAAGAGCGTCGTGACGCCGTCAACCCTATAGTCAAAAGGGACGTCCAATCGCAATATAATACTTCACTGTCACAGTACATTATAAATTGAATCAAAATATAACAAGGTGACTAAAGTTCAACGCACAGCGACGCAGGGTCGTGCGACTAGTGGAGGTGTCGTCGCGAGCGAAATGGACGTCGTGGCGGTGGACGTCGGTATTACGCTACCTGCATTACGCACGAGTCGCTTCCAAGACGCGTGTCTGTTACGCGTATGTATACTTATGGTATCGGCCGGCTGGTTCACACCAGATATATACTGGTTCCGGAACCCCATAACACATTACTGACATATTAGCAGACCCCATAATCAGATAGAATCATCCATATAAGAATATTGACTAATCACAGTAAGGCCATGGGACCTGCACCAAGTTGTACAACGAATCTTCAAGTAATAACATGAAATAATAACTTGATAAAAATAATTAATTATTAATGCAATTAATTGTTTCAGCACGGACATATCCGGTATACTTATTTTTCAAGGAACGTTAACAGACTCAGAATTACACGTTAGGAACTTGGAACTTATAACTATGACAATATGCAATGTCCTATGCGAAGCATATTCCAGCTTCTGCCTCTTCTTTCTTGGCTTTCCTCTATTTTTTTTAGTCTCTTATGAAACGGCTTCAAGCATGACTCCTAGCAGCGCACGAGCAGAAGCACAGCGGCGTATTGTATGGGTATCATAGACAAAGCGGGATTATTTTTCGCCCTGTCAAAGGAAGCGTGCTTGTATTGTGTTGCCGGTAACAATAGTTTCACTTTTTACCTGGCTCAATGTTCATGTTACACTCGTTTGACTAGTCTTCAGGAAGAGTGCACCAGCATACGAATAACGAACAATCATGAAATGCATTGCAAGTACGTTAAGAGCTTTACAGGCAATAACGTATCATGATACCCATGCAATAACCTAAACTGCCATCTTTGATGGACTCAAGGTACCAATAAAAAAAATGAATAAAAATTGATGACATACCTGTTCCTACCAAATCAACAAAACCCACGTGCTTACTACATAAACGTATACACTGTCCTACGGTTGATTAAGAACTCATAATTTTTTGTTCCCATCGAATTCCTCGATAATAAATCAATAACGAAGACATACGAAAAATGTACGATTATCATCGATAGCCATATGTAAAAAGTTCAATGTTCATAAAGAGGTTACGTTCATCTAATATATCTTGATTTTAAGCATAAACTCAAGGGCCATCTACGCTACTGTATCTGTAGAAACAATTACGGTTCAAAGGAAAAAGTAGACGTATATTTACGTGCACGTGTCGTCAATCAAATTTTCACATATGCAATTATGCGTATAATACTAACTATGCTCTGTGTATCGCATAGACACATTTCGCATAGATGACCCAATTCTCCGATTTGTTACGCCCCTTATTCCACACCTAGCTTTCACTGCTATACGTCAGATGGCGGACACGGCGCTCAACTCTAGCTATTACGGAGCGACATGAACGCATCCGGAAAAACCGCGCAACAACATTCCGCGCGATCGTTTACATTTAATATATAACGCGCCGTGTGGGGCACGCGTGAGGACTACTTGCTACTGGAATTCTTCCTGGTTTTTGTCACAGAGTGGACAGAGGTGTTGGACGTCGATCGATCCTGACTCGACAATTCGATCGTTTTTGATGGAAAGACCTGTTACCTGCTACCGAGGGTTTTACTGTCGCTTACTTTACACATCTCTGAGCATTCCACGACACGTCTGACAGCGGCACCGATGCCTACAGTACGTGCACTTGTAACGCGGCTATTTATTTTTTATTTAATCGAACAAATATTTCACTGTAAAAGATAACACGTGTTTATCGGCCTTACTGTACCGTGTTATCGAGTCGCACCGTTGTCAAAAATTTAATGTTAATAACATTACACAGTGCCAAGCCCTTATTGAAGCCGAGTCAAACGATAACTCACAGGGCAGGTTATCGCGGTGGAATATAAGTTGGTATCTCCTTTGAAACGTCAGAGCGTTAACGGGCGTCTTAATTTCACGGGACGCCATGACGTTTACGGCTCTCGTTAGTCTAATAATTTAACACTCGTATAAAACTCACTGCCATCGGACAGCGTATCTGTGTCAACCAAAGCTCTCTAGCATTGATACAGCCGATAGTTCAGCTCTGATTCGCTCGTTGCCCGCTTGCATGTGCTGCCGCTACGTTCTGCATATACTTTCTCTTAATTTATAATAAAACCAACGTCGAGTGATAAGCTGGCCGTTCTTATAGTTACTATCAGACTCGAATACTACGGTTTAATATCAACGAGAGATCAGTCGCGTACGATTCGTAAACCTATGTGACATAACCTGCAATGATGGCCAAACTGTCTCGGCTGACACTTAATCGACAATATAAACGATATAATCGATACATTGGCTGATGAGTCAATTTAGTTTAGACTCTCCGGACACTTTTCAACGTGTTTGGTTTTGTTGGCTACTCCCCGGTCAGGTGAAGGATATTCCGGTTTTGGAATGCGTGTAAGAAAGACAAGTCGTGCCGAAGGTAGGGATAGCAGGCCGTCGATGGAGACAGGAAGGAGCCTGGCCGCGGGACTACGTGGAGCGACGTTATGGCGTCTATATAGTTCGTACACAGATATCTACTGCCAACAACCAGCTATCAGTCTAAGAGGAGACAGACTCACCGCATTCAGAATGTGCATCTTCTTCGTAGTATTGGATGTAACATGTCGGATACCTTTGCAGTCGCAATCAGCCACGGCTTGACAGTTTCGGTTTTTCGTACTGCCCGTCGTCTACTTTATTCCTCACGTTCACCGGATCACTGGAACCATCACTCACTGAATCAGTTTTTAACGGGAGATACTATTAAAAATGCTGTTGACGTAAAAATGGTACTAAATATAAAAATATTACTAGATGGTAGACCAAACGGATAAAAACGTGTTTTGTTTTGACTCTGTCGCCATTTGCGGATCGTCTGTAACGTCATGTTGCCACACTCCGTGTTACGTATTTCAGCCGACAGAGTGCGTTCACAGATGCCCTTACCCTGTGGCGGGTAGTCTGCAAGACTCAACCCGACGCTCTTTATAGCATGTTTCCGGTCGCAGTGAGGCTGCACGTGACTTCGATCCTCTTCAGTTCACTTCACAGCTACCTGTCCCAATTTAATCTATTCCAGTCGGGCAGCAATTGGCTTCTCGCGATTACCATCGTCGACCGCAGTGCTACTCTCCACGTGTAAATAATACAGCTGCGGATACTAATATAATCGACGGCATTACCGACCCAGCCACTGTTCGGCAGCTGATGCAGGTAATCGGTGGTAATCGACACCGAAAATTTCACACGTGATATTATACTTCGATTTCTATCGGTTCGCCAATAAACGGTTCGCTCTTTTCTGTGTATCAAATTGTCTTTGTTTTACAATTTTTTTGTTCTCGTCAGAGGTGCACAAATCTTATTTATCACCCCCGCGACTGTCAAATTATACACTAATTGTGATATTAGCTATTACAATACTATGTAACATTTAAAAACAATATCAGAGCAACTACAAAAACAATCAACTTTCACTTAATACTTTGGATTTTTTACTTAATGATAATCTAACTCAAAATTTTTATTGACAATTCTACGAATTACAAAATTTACTAAGGATTGAAGTAATTTTCAAAGATTTGCGCACCTCTGCTCTGAACCACGTAGTAGGTACTGTTGCATCGTGAGGTGAAGAAACATGTCCTTGGTGGTTGGGTAAAATAAAAATTAAAAGACACTCTTGCCGTAAGATAATCGAGGTGATTTCGTTCAAAACAGTCTACTACCAAACTGCAATACCACTACTCAAATTTCGATCTATTGAAGCACAACGCTATATATGTATATACCATTTTAAAAAATATATCAATCCTGTTTTCGTACACTAACAGTAATCTATAATGGACATTCTGACGCAGCAAGAATTTTCTCTTTTCGAAAATGTTAAGGCGTGAAAGCAAACTGCGCGTCACTACTCACCCGTCTCCGCCGCGACGTCACTCATTCATCCCTCCTAAGTAAACTGGTTTTAGATGTAACACCGGTAGCCCAAGACTTTCTTTACAAGCGTCTCATCCAAGTATAAATCGTCGACTGGCTCGAACTACGTGATAATACAAATAGGCTTATCAAGTCTTCACAGCGTGAACTGTAAACAGAAAAAAACGAATTCCATGTAAAATTTATTATCTGTCAACCATATTACTAACTGTAAATATCTTTTTTCCCTACTATCGTTAGAATAGTTAACAGAGTTAATTCTATTGCGAAAAAAAATTCGCCATCAAACGGTCTGACGATTCAAGCCGGTACTGATACGCTCACGAGGTTTCCCAAGGTTCCATGCGGTTGAAGCGCCGAGACGACGCCGGGCGTCGGACTCGTGCGTATTCACTGGGACTGATCGGAACGCAATCTTATGAATGAACTTAAATATACGCATAGTGCCCTGGCTTAGGTTAGATTCAACATTACCATACGCACGACCCGCGGCCTTATTGCCCGTCCCTGTATGTATTCCGTTATGGCCGCGCGTTGCCTTGCCCGCGGCCAGATCGGTTCTTAACGTAAATTACGTAATTTTCCTTAAGAGACTAAGCTGAGCATAGAGGCTAGAACAGTCAACGACTTGTCACTCATTTCTTGCTCATCATCAAGGTACTCGCAATTTTCGAAATTTCTAAAAAAATTTTTTTAATTTAATAACAGCAATTATATTGGTGATGAATTAAAAATACAGACAAGATTTTATTTATTGAAGATTTCATTTCCGATACATAAAATATATTAGACACTTTGATTTCATCGAAAAAAAAATTGTATTATCACTCGAGCAATTTAATTTTTTTCTATTACGTATGGCGTTGGAGTCGTAGAGCTATGTATTTTATTTAAAAATTACATTTGATTGCATCAAAACGTATATGCATGTTATTCCTATATTAGTATAGGCAGTGCCAATAGCCAGATGTTATCTTTTATAGGTAAAAGGTAGGAGTGTATGAGAAATTTTTTAATTTTTCTTTTAAAATATACACGGAATTTTGCTTGGAGCTATTACACAATGTAGCGCTGTGTTGAAGTTTTGTTGTAACAATGCGTTCATGTATACAAGTGAGGTTAGGTGCATCTGGGCGGATACCAGCTGTGAATTGGATATCGAAGGCCCCGCGAGGCAACGTGAAATCAAGTTGGTAAAGTTATCGTCGAATTGCAGCGAAATGGAATTGCTCGATTAGAATTGGTGAGCAAATACAATGAGCGTTATTGAAATTATAACGTAATGTAACGCGAGGAGGAGAGCGATGCTTTTGATGCTTCTGTCTTTTATGGGCGCCGCTTTTTGAAAGGGTGCACTTTGCCGTAACTATAATCCCATGAATGACAGGAGTTCTCAACTTATTTATAGAAAGTCTTGATTCTAAAGCAGTCTAAGGAAAAGATATAAGAAATAGGCATAGAAAAAATTATTTTTTTTCGTAAAAATTACAAAATATAAATTGTGACTAAACTTTTTTTTCAGAATATTCACAATTTCGATCTTCAATTCGTAATAAGATCCGAGATAAGGATACTGAAAGATGTATTTTTATTAAACTTATTTTTTGTATTTTTATTTATGACGGGGTGGTCCAATTGGCGGCCGCCAGCGCTGGGCCGAATACTTATGAGGTTCGTGGGCATTTATCAAACGGTGCAGACAGTGGGGTCGGACACCAAGAGTGTGGACCACCATGCTGCGAACAATTAAATCAAAGTGAAGACCCGTTAAAAGCAATTAATAAAATTCGTATAAAGAAATCAGCGTTAATGAGTAAATCGAACGATTATTAAGTTATCGATTGGAGTTAAAAAAATCGTCAAATAAAGCATCGATTTCATTAAACGCTCAATAACCCACATCAAACGAATGGAATTTAGACTTTAATAAAAATCAATACACGATATCACATTTTACTCGATTCTATAAAAATACGAATTGAGAACCCTTTCCCTTGGGTAGTGGCCCCATAAGGAAGAGGACTGTAATAAGTTAATTTCGGCTTTTTTACGAACATTGACTGACGGCCGTCACAGTAGAGTGGCAGTTACTTGGGTAGTGGGTTTACGCTTTATAGTCGAAATTTAAAAGGGGTCGAATATGGTTTTCGAATCTTTCTCAAAGTCAGAGACCGGTAGTATCCCCACTATTGAAAAAAAAAAAATTCTCCCTGACATCAATCCTTTACCCAAGTCTACCTGCTTCCTTTTCATCCAACAGTTTTCAAGGAGTACCCAATCCTAATTACTACCTGCTAGCGCTTCCGCCACTACACCGTGGTAACGTGTAATGAGTGAAAAGAGGAAACTGTTTAAAATCGAAAGATCGTTAAAATCGAACCGCCAAGGATCCACGCGCAGAAGCTTTTCCGAACTGCACCAAGAGGATCAACCTAGAGCGGAAGATTCTTATTCCAAGAGTGAACCTGTGGAGTTCAGCGCAGAAAGTGGGGTCGTCGTTTACCTGGAAGTGAAGTGCTGCGTCACGGTTGTGTGATCGTGACATCAACCCCTGGCGCGTCGGGACGCCGGTACGGTAGCCGAAGCACGTCGCGCGACTCTGGACAGGTGGATCCAGGTGCATTGGAACGTTGTGTCATCGGGTATCTAACTATCGAATGATCCAACCTGTAATCTGTATGCCGGCAACCATTTCGGAACATTTTTTAAACAATTTCACCAAATCTGACCCCAGACGACTACGAGGATGAAAATGAGAACGAGACCGCAAGACTGTTAATACTGTCAGCTTGACTGATCGCTAATAGCTGTCAGTTCTAATTTTTTTTTTACCACCTGTTATAATCAAGATTTTAGATCGAAATATCAACCTGGCTGTAGATCGCTCCCTGAGAATGGTCGTCATCGATCATCGATCACACCAGTAACTTTGCTCGATGATGACTCGAGGAACGAAATAACCTGGAAATAGGATGACCGTTGCTCGTTCTGAGGAAGAAACGAAAAATAATTTCGTACTTCTTCATAATCCACTTGCTGTGGACTGATCTGATATTTTCACAGACAGCCCGAAACAGATGAAAAAATCGGTAATGACCGAATCAGCTGATAAACCGATGTGGTTGTTGATTCGTTGCGAAACGAATTTACATTGCTTTTTGATATTTATTTTAGCAGGCGTTGCCTGTCCATTTTTTATCGTCCTTTCAGTTTTGTTATTTTCAATTGTTTTTAAGAGTACAGATTTTTTGCGAACCAACGGTACGTCGTATCGATAAATGGTCAATGACGATCGCTCGTTCTTCTCGTGACAGTAACAACACAATTATCAAGGAATCGGCAAAATGTTCTTCTTGACAAATTGGTGAAAATCGTTTTGCGGTTTCGCAAAGTCGTAATGAGTCATTGACACTTTTACGTAATTTACGAGATTTCCCCGGGACGGCGGGCTACAGCGTTAGTCCCTGGACACCGGCATAGCGACACAGACATTGCAGTTGCGAGATTCCAGCCAATCCCTACCAAACTAAAATCATTATGTAAATACTCTCATGCCTACATCGATTCTAACCCTTTCTAAAAATATCGAAATTCTGAAATTTTTTTTTTTAAACTAGAATAATTCATAATACACCACGACCAGTACTTTTTGACTGTCCCCGTAGCATCCTCCGTATCTACGTATATTCGTCTTATTACCTTCGTACACATGAAATATATCAGTTGGCAACAAAGTCCCAAATATAAATATATCAGAAAATATTTTTTTTTAATTTTTCAAGCTCCATCCTTTAAATTTTCACAGTCATGTTAAAGTCTGTTCTCAAGGTGTCGATGTCTGCGATACTTGCCACGAGATCGACATACCGGTGCGTCGGTTGCGAAAGCATAAAGGCGCGAGCGTAGGAGGAGGCTAAACGTGGAGAGAGGAAGCTACGTTAGAATGAAGGAGGTAGGAGGGGAGGTTTATGACGTAGGGAGGTGAAGGGTTGGATATGGGACACGATGAGGAGAAGGGTGGCGACGAGGGGGCTAGAGTTCTTGAGAAGGTGGTGGAGAAGCGGAATGATTGACTAAGTGAGAGAGAGAGAGAGAGAGAGAGAGATGCCGACGAAGGGAACGAGGAGGTGAGGAGGGTATAGGTAGAAGAGCCGTAGAGAGTAGGACCCGAAGCGGCGCTGAAACGAAAGAGGCCCGTTCGGTTTCCTTCGGAGGAGGCAGCCAATGGGAGGCCAGTGGGCGCCGCGGGTGGGAGGAGACAGTTCCGCGCCGACAGGCGACGTAATCACCCGCGGCTGTGTCCGCCGCTGCTCTCTGGCCCCTCTGGCTTCTTCTTTCGTTCCCTCCTATGTCGTGGATACACGGTTGGGGCCTCGTTGGGGGCCCCATTTAGCTCCCACCCGCTTGCCCGGCCCAGCTGGCCACGGGCCCCGGGGCACGCCGGTCACCAGCCGAGGGCGACCTCGCGAACCCGAACTAACCCGAACGGCCGATCTCGCGCCAGCCACGCGACAAACGAGCCTGTCGGTTCTTGCGGATGCGCCAGAGTGCATTACGATAATTGCACTTGTTTATGATAACATGATGGGCGATATTGAAATAGATTTTTTTAATTTCAAATTTTTATACGCACTACTTTACGCGATGGTAGTGGTTACTTTTAAAATGTATTTTTTATAAATCCTTGATATCTATCCAAAAAAGTATCGACTGCGTTTCGGTGTACTATACATATAGGCACTCGTCTACGATGACCTGTAAATTCACCGTGGAGGCACAGTGTATTTTTGATGTACGGTTTTTGAGGATATTTTTTATGCTATGTACAATTTTTCTTTATCGTTGATATGTTGAGTGAGTTAATCTCAGGTAAACACGCTGCCGGGCTTCTATGTAAACTTTTATCGGTCCCAATGTATTATTCATGTGTGATAGTCACTCATTCAAATGGTAGTCTAGACGTAGCTAGTGATGATTTTTTACGCCTGCGGCGTCCCACGTCAGGGACAACGCTGAGGTTATCGCAAGTGAATCGAGGAAGCGACGCCGGTGGCGTCCTCTCGAGGGCGTTCAAAATACGTACCGAAGACGCACGCTCGGTCGTGCTGTGTAATTTCGTGTTATTTTCTCATTACTCGGAGGGCCGGCTAGTGTGGCTGCGTGACATGGCGCCGAGTGGCGCTGATGAAGGCGTCGAAACAATAACTAGGGTTAACCCACAGACCCTGAAATTTCGGGCCTTAGGTCACAGGCCCAGCCTCAGCCTCTACTAATGATGCGTGGAGCATCCCTTCCAGGTCTTCGTGAAACCGTAGAATTCGAATTTATCAACAGAATGTCTATTAACAAACGACAGGAAGAAACGCTGCGTCTAGTACTGATAAATTCCGCAAAGTCAGAATAGCGCTTTCGATGACTCCTATCGAAAACAGTGATTACGACCATGCGTTCTTCGCTCTACAGAGCATCCTCAGTCGAGTCGGTAGCCTTGCCCGAAGGCGATCAGCTAAGAAACGCCCTTAAAGCTCAGGGCCCTATATCTTCGCAGGTTCAACACTATTTATTCATCCCCAGATCAAATAAGGCCCCAAGGTATCATCGAACGGATACGTAAGTCCCTGCCACGCTTCCGTTCCTTTTGTCAGGCCCCAGGTTCATCCACGCTTCTAGTCCCCGAGTCGCCCCACGTTGCATCAGACCCAACTATGCCGATCAATCAGTCCCCCATACAAGTGCAGAAACGCCTCCTACGTGCAAGATTAATAGTATCAGTCCCAGACCCCTTACTGAATTTATTTATTTTTAATTGATTTTAATGCCCAGAAAGATTATCGATCCTATCGATTAGCACGATCGGTATCACAGTATGCTGAATTAGCTCAGGCCCACTCATATCTGCACACTAATCGGGTATTCCTGGCACACCATTTGCCAGGAGGTTCCTCGCATTGTCGGGCCCTGAGACTGACTGGGACCCTCCGGGTACATCTATTCTCATACGCCGCCCATCGCTCCAGGCGTCCGTTCACAACATGCGGCGACTGTACACACTGCCTATATTATATTCCTTCCTACGGACTCTGGAGTAGCGGAGCCTCCGGCTTCTTTTTAGAAACGCCCTGTTGGCCTGTTGCCCTCTTGGCTGCCTGTCGGGCGTCGTGTGAGCAAACGTTAATTGCAGAACAGCAGAGATACCCATTAGGACTTGTGTCCTTATTGGATACTCCTTCATTAGGCATCGAAATAGAGGGCGTCTATTATCGTCAATGTCGGGCTATTCAATGAGCGGATGTACACCTCGACTGCGAAACGTTCAGAGTCGAGCGAGACCGACGGGAAGTGCAACGAGTCTTAAAGATACGAGAGCGACTTACATTATTCATCGTTGTAAAAATCATTTGACATCTAAACAAGGATTGATCGGCCATTAAGTGCAGTTGATATATATACATATAAAGTCGTCACGGCTGTCGAAGGATAGACGGACGTTAAACGCGAAGACGGTTACGTCTTTGATCCTTTATGAAAATCCTTTTAACCTATGTCAATTAATATTTATCTGATAAGGGAACGTGTCTTGGTTAAGATATTGTATATCGGGATGGAATATAAAAAAAAAAATGATTGAACGCTAATTAATCCAGGGACCGAAACGGGGCTGGAACTCCCGATACTTCCGTTCTAGGTTCCCCTTTGTGTCTTTAAAAACGAGCGAAGAAGTCATTAAAACGTAAAAATTCAAACGAGGTTGGTAATTGCAACGAGGGGTACATACGAAGAAGGGCTGCCAACCTTAGGAGACTCGCTTTAAGCTGTGCGTCAGGTGCCCGAAGCCGTTGACGCGTCCGTTACCGTTCGCAACCGCTTACGCTAATAACAATAATAACAATGATAATAAGGTATGCCATTAATATAAGAATACCGATTTCGACGTTGTGCGTGTCTTGAAGGAATACGTAGGACACCACCTTGACGAGGAGAACGAGTGAGGGCCATGTGCGCGCGATGGGCCCGTGCACGAGGGGCGTTTAACGGACCGTTGGCTGGTTGGCACGTTTTGGGCCCTACGGCCCAAACTGCCCGGACCCAACCGGCGAACACCAGCTGATTCTAACATGTGCTTCCCGCGCATTTTAGACGGGCCCAACGTCCTTGATAGCTTGGGACCCAAGAGGTTCGTCTCTTTTTCTGTTGCATTGAGTTCAGAGATTATCAAAAGTTTTTCCTCGACGAGATGAAATTTTGGTTTTACTGATAACAGTGACAAAGATGGTAAATGGATGGACGACCTATCGAAAATAATATTTGGTGCCGATCCCTGTAGCTTTGGGATAAGGCCCAATGGGAGGTAAGATGTCTGAAAGAAAAAGAAAAACTATAAAAAAAAAAAACAAAGCCGTCGGTATTTTCTTCTTCCTGTGGACTAATGGAAGTCCCACTAGCGATGCCATTATAACTTCCAAGAGACAGTCCCCATCATGTCGGAGACATTAAGTAGGCCTTCTGCCGCGAATCCTCAACTGCCTAAAAGTTCAAAAACCAGAAGCTCGTAATCCTCTCGTGGAATGGACGGACCAAAAAAAAAAAAGACGGAGAATTCTGTGTAATCATCCAGAAGATCTACGATAAACGGCCCATTCTTTGGGTCCGAACCCTATACGAGTTCAGTGTCATTAACCCTGGCACCCGGGATCGCCAGCCATTCGTCTGGCAGTACGGAATGCATTATGGGGTTGTTGGCAGGCATGAGGGTAAAAGTGGAGGGAAACAAGTGCAGAGGGCGTGTTGCGCACGTTGCACCTTCGCCAGTAGGAAACAGGTGCCACGACACACTGACTGATCATCAGGCCCAGAAACAAGTGCAACGCCGAACGTAGCAGAATATAGACAGATAGACACACGGACATTAGAGAGCGTCCCTCCGCATGTCTATTAGCAGTATGGACTAACTATGGGTAGATGGCAGTGGCAGCGGCGATGCAGGTTGCACGTTGAACACGTGGGGTGCATATAGGCAACAACAATGAACAACCTGCTCCGCGTAAATTGGCTCTGAGCTGGGACCTGTTGCGCGTTACGTTGGGTTAGACGGTTTTAATTTAACGGGATAACCGTCGAGGCAATGGTATATCGGTATCTACACCTTGTTGTCTATATACGCTCTTACGCCGGAAGTCGTGCGCGCGCATGCCTTTGGAAGGTTCACATTTCGGATGCCGTCGAGCTTATCGCAATTACGATAAGGTTCGTTCGGCTTTGTGAAGAAGTGGCAACCGCGCCCTGGAATTTATGAGCTGGGTAAGAACGAAAGAAGCGCATAGAATGAAAAATGTTCTTTTTCGTTAGTAAGGACCCTTACAGCTTTGCGAGTAGGAGAACGGTTTTCTTTTTCTACGGAAATGAATTGCGCTTGAGGAGGAAGTGACGAGGATTTATCAAATGACTTGTATTTTTATTAAACTCCGAAACCAGTATATTTCCGGATTTCCTGTTGAACATTGGATTGTATGTGAATGTCGTGGTTAATGAAACGGTGGAAAAAATGTGGCTTTTAATGAATTTATGTACGATTGTGGGAGGGCATGACTTCGATATCGATGTGGTTGTTTGCCCTGCTGATTTATTGCCTCCTCATCAAATAAATAGCTCATAACGATTTGCCCAAAGTACAATTTTCTGAGGTGGTAAACGGAAAAGGGGACTCGGGTTCAGGGTGGTTCTCCAATGTTTAAGAAGCGTGGTTCCGTTTGGTTCCACTTGTAACGGTACCGGTATGGACGATGAAAATGACAACGCATAGTATGGGATTGGATGAAAACGAAGGAAATCATTAACCGGCAGTCTCTCGAAATTTTCTGAGATCAAAATCAAGCTGTAACATCAATCGCGTAATGACAATGTATAGCAGTCGGTAAAAGATACTGATTTAAAATCTATAAATTTATTTAAAAAAATATTAGACTCCAGTGAAATTCCATTTTTCTCCTTAAAAACGCATTTCCGTAATCATTCGGGTAAAACGTAAAAAAAGTTTCATTGACTCTCGATGCTCGACAGAATCGTCGATCTTCTCTAGCGAGACGAGATCTGATCTTCGATCTGTTCCCAGAATCGGTACGACCGATGATGCATTGGTAAATCCTCAAACGTACCCAGGAACGATATAAAATTTCTAGGAAATCATTCAGACATAACCGTGTAATTTCTACTTCCGATCTTTCCGACGAGAGTACAGGACCTGGGTCAGAGGTCATCGACAGGATACCGCGAAGATCGACAGCCGGAGGTAGGACGATCGTCCATAGTTCATTAATCCAGTACTGGAGTAATCCAAGTATCGGCGCTTAAGCGAACAGGTGAGGATCCGAGATGGAAATCGACGACACCTGTTGTGTCGCGGGGATGTAGGAGCAATGATCAGTCATACAAAAAAAGACAAAAAAGAGACATAGATAATAAGGGAAGAGGCAGGGGGGAGAAGTAGGATAAATAGGGAGGACAATAAAAATGGGAGGTTTAGAGAGGGTGGCAGTAGGAGGTGTCTGGGGTGTTAGAGGTCAGCAGTGTCCCTCGGGTAGGGATAGATGAAGTTAGGGGGTAGGGATAGAAGCCAAGAGAAACGGAGAATCAGTAGAAGGTAAAAGAAACGTTCTGATGGAGGTGGTGGTGGTGGTGGTGGTGGTTGAGCTGGGTGGGGTGAGGCCCCGGTAGACCCGATCTCGCTCGCTCACCGACTCCGCTCACTATTTCTCTCCTTCGAGCAGCACACTCAGCAGCACCTCTTTGTTTTTTGCCTGATAGCGCAGCAGCGAGGGTTCATAGGAGGGATCGAGGAGAGCGGGAGAGTCGCGCGAGTCCGAAGGAAGTGAGAGAGAGTGAGAGAGAGAGAGAGAGAGAGAGAGTGGGGGCCGAGTGAAGCGGAGGTGAAGCGCGACGGGCCCTCTCTGCGCGAGGGGCCCAAGCTAGTCCAGTCCGGGACAGCACGCCTCCTGCTGCACGCTCCACGAGGTACACACAGCCTAGATCCTTACTTTACTTTGCTATCATACCTGGGATCCTTCGCGGTTCTCGTTCCCTTCCATCCCTTCCGATCGTCCTGATCTTCATCGTCGAATCCACCGTCTTCGATCCTTCGATCCTTCACTCGTCACTCCGTTTCGTCAGTTACGCGATTTCGCTACGGATCTCCCGGCCGCGTTTTCTTACTTCCTGGGCTCACGGAGATCGAAGTGGCAGGCGGCGACAGAAACGATAGTTACCGGACACCGACAATAGCAACGACTGGCAACGACAGTGATCAACCGGTCAGAAGCAACAGTAGCGAACAGACAGCAACACGCTTCGCGGAGTGTGACAGCCCGCGCGCGCCAATCCGAACGAGCAATCGGATCGGCCTGTGACCGACGGACGCGCCGCCACCCCCTGTGCATCCTAACGTAAATCGTTAAGCGTAAAGCGTAACGCAACCGGAACACATTGGGGGCCCCCTTACCTATTTCTACGTATCGATGGGACCAACCTCCGGTCCAGCCGAGCTTTTGGACCTTCTCTGGGAGCCCTTGACACGATCGCCCTGATAGGACGACCGGAAGAATTTCTGATCTTGTGTTTTAACAGTCCCGGCCGTACGACCGACCACTGACATTACCTCTTTGTGATTCTTGTGAATGATCGTGCAGATCATTTATTGATATCTCTTATCATTTTTCTCCAGTTCAGTTCTCGCAGTCGTATGTGCGCGCGTGTGTTACCCGTATCAGACATATCAGTCGGACAAGTCAGCAGATTGTCCGAATGACGAAAAAAAATTTCACTTTGAATGGTTTTTCGAAAATAATTGATCTTCGATCCAGTGATCATCCTCGGTAAAAAAAAAAGTAGCGATCACTCGAAAAAAAAAAAAAAAAAAAAAAAAAAAAAAAAAAAAAAAAAAAAAAAAAAAAAAAAAAAAAAAAAAAAAAAAAATAATAAATAAAAGATACGTGCAGCTTACGTGATCCGTGATAATAGAAATGAGTGCGTGGCCTCTGTGTGAAGATCAACCATAATCATTGCACTCTCCATTCATCAACATTCATCTAATGATCCTCAAAGACGGAAGCTACGTCGAGAACACGTTCTAGATCCACGTATACCCTCGTATCCTCCGTTCGATCAATCAAGATCAATCATCGAGAAGTAATCTTCACCGGCGATCGATCCACGCGAAAAGTCAACGTTCACTGGTATTGTTGTGGGTGAAAAATAAAATTTAACCGGTTCGTTACGTAAATCTTGTTGAAAAGTGCGACAAAGTGGTTGAACGGTTCACCGATGGATATAAAACTGTGCTCAGTGTGACGAACAGTAAAGTGTCAGTGCGTGAGTTGAGTGCTTTGAACGCGAGAGACTCGAACGCACGGCTAGAAGAGGCTACAGGAATATTCGAGTCGGCAGTCTGCATCTAGGTAGGTAAAACATACAGACAAATGTAAAGCGTGAACGTGAATGGAATTGCAACTGCGTGCAGTCCGCACACGGCGCATTGCCGCGATGTGTTTACATTGGCCAATTACAGCTACGTAGCTGCTTATACGCAATAATGATAGATCCTCTCGAAAGGAAACGCTAATCGCTGCCGGATCGCAGCCAGTTCCAGCAACACCGAGTTCTTTAGCAAGAAGTTTCGATCTTTCATTTCTGTGGAACACCCACTGGAACACAAGTGCGCGGCTGACGCGATTACGCGGATTCATAATTAGCCTATGGCTAATTTCGAAATTAATTACACTGACAGATACCGGTGTTATTGTACAAAGAGATTGTTTTTGGGTTAAAAAAAAATATAAAAAAATACTGATCACAATTTTTTGTCATACATAAGATATTGACTAATGAGAATTTGCTCGAAAATTTTAATATCTCGTCGATTCAGGGAATTAATTCGGATCGAATTTAGGTCAGGATTGTCGACTCATGGTCGTTCGATCCTTCAGTCTGATTTATAAGGACAAATTTTTTTTTTTGGTATTTTTTGGGGACATTTTTTTTCCTCCTGTTTCTGATGGCTGATTTTATTATTTTTTAGGCAATCGTCAGATAGGGTTGGGTAACTCTCTCATTAAGGTCAATTAAAAAGAAAAAATTCTAATCGCACGGGGTAACATCTGCTTTACACCCCACGCCGTAAGTTTTACATTTTACATTTTAAGTTGCACCCTTGCAAGCGGTCCTACACCCCAACGGACATGTGTGAAGGTACTTTCGAGTCTTAAGACAACTGCTGCTACCTTCGAGCAGTTGGTTGCGTCAGATGGTAGTCGTTAGATTCTTGAACTTCGTGGACGTTGCCTGAAAAACGACGTATAAGTGTCACAGAGACAAAGAAAGACAGAGAAACCACTGACTTAGGATAGAAGAAATTAGAAATGTCGTTAGTGTGAAATACTTATGTCGAAGACCGAACGAACTGCATTATACGCAGCTAAGTGCATATGCGGAGCAGGATGCATTTAATAGGTGCTCTGACTGTTTCGTTACCTTAAGTGAGTTTTTTGTAAGTAAAGTAGACAAAGATCGATGGACCATGTACGTATTAGGTTATAAATTTGGAATAATATATATATACGTCTTGGAAATTAATCGAAAATAGGATATTGCTTTTATTTTGATATATACATAACGTTGCTCCAATCCAGTTTAAATTTGTCAGGTCAATTATAGAGGTTAGGATTAGTCGGAATTATTCGAAATTGGTAATAAATAACGTCTGTCAGCGCTGCCGCGGCCATAACTCTTCACTAACTTTAAACCAGTCATGAACGAAAGGTTAGTCCGACGCCGGAGACATTATCTCAGCTGGACATCAATGTAATTCTGTACTGTCATTTCGCGTCGGGACGTCATTTTCTTACGTTACCATTACCTCCGTATAAAGTGCTGCCCTCCTCGGTATCATCCGGAACCTCTCCCGTAATCACGTCTAAATCAAACGAGGAACAACCGTAATCAAGGGACGACCTCGTACCAATTTGTCACTATCAGACGACGCCACGGACGTCCAAAGATAAATTCGCCCGTCCCGCCACGACTAGTTTGAGAATAAACCAAAAAGATAAGTCAAAGGCCAAGCGAAAGAGACAAGAGACCAGTGGCGGTTAACCTTAAGCAATCGGACGTTTCGTTTATTCGAAGCACCATAATCACGTAGGACGTGTAGTTCGGTCCGTCAGTGGGAAGATGGCGCTGGCTACCCAGTCCGGCTGGAGGCATCATCGCGGTCATGTCAAGGATGTGCGCGGGTGCGGTCCTTCTGTTTTCTTTATTGGCCGGCGAGCCGAGTTGTCGGATGGTTAATTGCAGTGTGGCCAACTGCACTGGGTTATACAGTTAACCGGGCTGGGGTCTGCCGGAGTTAGGTTAGGTTAGGTTCCTACTCTGATACAGTACGTTATATACAATTTTATATATATACGTGCAGGACCTCCTATAGGTACCTAGGTGTACCTAGATGTACAGGTAGCTCGCATCTATTTATAGTTGGACGTTGGTAGGTTCGCATGGTCGCTGCTCGTATAGTCGCATAGTCGTATAGTCGTTTGGTTGGTTGGTCGGTTAGTCGGTGTGTTCTCGTACTCTGTGCCACACCTGGCCCCGATTGCATCCTACCTATCTATTCTACTTACGAACTCTCAGTTCATGTATACCCATGCACGTGTATGCATCGTACTTGCATACACCGCCTTAACACTTTACAGTGGTGCCTATCTACTCAGGACGCCACACGGCCGCGTCAGCAATATCTCTTCTGGTACCGGGATGGATTTACTCCGAGCGGTACGATTCATTTTATTCTGCGTACGAAGTACCCTTGCTCCAGTGTGCTTGGGCTACGAGATACCGACGCACGGCCTGCAGACGTCTGGTGTCGTTTGGGACGTCGTCTGCTTTATTTGGTCCTCGCTGTACCAGGCGAGGCTGCAAGTGTCCTACGACACGTGGCAGAACCAGGGATGAATGTACGTCAAAGCTGTATAAATTATTTCTACGCTCAATCGCGATCGATTTTAATCGCGGGTGTTGAGTGTAACGGTAAAACGAAAATTTGGAAAAATTGAATTATCCTTGTGAATATCGGGTTCTTCACAAACTCGAGGTACTTTATGATAAATATCGATCTGTGACACCCGCATAGGAACGACAGTGTCCCTAACGATATCAATGAGAGGGAAGTTGATTTTTTGTTGTCAGGATACCTAACCTGTTTCACCGTACTCGTACGTGGCTAGCATACATCAGCTGAATGTAGTCATCTGTATCAATCAAGGAGCCAGTTGATATCTACACTTTCTTGTTGCTTCGATTCCGTGTTGTCCAATCAGATTCGATCATGTACGACAGGTATGAAATAATTAGAGCAAGGTAGTCGAAATCGAATTATTGACGGTGAATCTTATTGGTTTAACGCTCTCGTTAGGTTAGGTTTTTATTGTTCGAGTGCACTGACACAGTGAGCACGGCGGACTATGGGATATTGATAAGGGTAACGTAAGAATTTTTTTTTTTCATAAGCTTTCTAACTGGTTCCCATGAAAATTGGCCGGCCGCACGTGACGAATTTTGTCAAACGCCCGCGAAAGTAGTAGCGCACTTGTACCGGCCAGACTGACCGAGCAAACTGTCGTTGCGCCGATCGAGCGCGGCAGTAAAACCGTTAAGCGTCGTCGTTAAAAGGTGCACTCGCGAGAATTTTCCGTTGCTTATAAATATTTATTGGCGTGTTACAAAGCGTAAAATTAATAATTAGTAATAAACAAAAAAAACCATCGTCCCCCTTGAACATGTATAGAATCGGTGAAACAGGTGCGGACGCTAAGCATCGTACCAAAAGTTGGTCACGAACGACACGGGAAGTAGGGATGATTTTCCCATTTCGTTGCCTCGATCCTCGATTCGTTTTCTTTAAGCGCCGCCCTAATTCACTGTGAAAGTAGAAGCTTTAGGGAACTGTGGATTTTCATTAAGACGGAGCCGTCTCGCGTAGCGGCGTCGCGCAGTCCGACGTTCACAGAGAGTATAGTCGGCCTGAAATTAAAGGTTTTTATTCGAGCTTTATATACCAGGAGCGTTCAAATCGATCAGAAAGGACCGTCGCGACGCCTAATTTACTAGGAACCCACTGCCTATGTATTTAATCGTACATCCCGAGGCGCGCTTGGACATTGGATAAGTTAAGGTTCATTCACGTGGGAATTTGTCCTGACATACCTATTGCCCGCCCGACGCTACCAGATAGACGGAGGCGAGCGTAGACGACGCCGAGCGTCGGAATTAGTGCCGAGTAATGGTGGCACAATGTGCGAGCAACAAGTGCGTTGGTATCAGGTGCACCGCGTAGGATCGTCGTACATTGTCCTGCACTTATCGTTAACAGCTTCGTCACTCCGAGCTGTTCCTCAGGCTCCTTTAACGCATTAAATGCTAATAACCATAATGCACCGTGCCCATCACGTGGTTTAAAGTCGTGCAAAAGTAATAGACATCCTACGGCGTACACTCGCGCCGTACAATTCTTATAGAAGATTTGAGGTGAAAATGGCAATTGGAATTGAATGGAAAATAATTTGGAGGAAAAAATTTTTTTTTCAAAATTCAACCACAAATTTGTGGTTTCAGCAGGTGCTACGCAAGCAAACGAATTCTCCTGTAACTTTGTGCACTTTATGAAGAAAATTATATCCAGTCGGTATTCGCCAGGTGTCGTTCACCCTCTGCCGGTAACGTCGAAACGACCGGAAATCTTCCGCGACGCGTTATTAGTGCTCGGTACTGGATAGGAAGTGCGGAAATAGCGTCGAGTAATATTCGCGAGTATAGCCAATATGTTAAGGTAAGACTGTTTAAGAATTAGGAATGCGAATATATATACATATATATTGACCATAGAAGCAAAGACCTAACGTTGAAAATGTAACGTTAAAACGTTTAAGAGCGATGATTAAGTATTACGGTTGAATGTTGAAACGTTGCTCTTGTTGAGGCTATACGTGAATGAGGCCTGCCCAAGCTCAGGTACGGCTGTACACGATCGGCCGAACGTCGATCGGGTATCACGCGGCATGCAAGGAGGCGGTTCAAGATTTATCTAGCAAATAACCTCCTGTTGCTCGCATGTACCATGTGTAACAAAAGTTTCAAACCGTTACGGTTCCAGGCTGAACATTCGACGCTCAGTACCGAACGCTCAAGAATGGTCAGCAGAATTGTTTTTATCCGCTCGGTAGCCGATCTCCTTTTCGTATTAGAAAGGAGTGCGCGAACGATAGATCGTCCCGCGATTCGAGCGATTTTAACGAGATATCGCGAGACCCTTTGAAATCCGAAAAAATGAAAATCAATGACAATTTTTAATCAATCAATCTCATTGATCGATTACCCTTAACTGGCATTTATAGTGTATGCACCAGTGGATAAAATTGTGCCGAAAGATTCTTCTACCACGCGCATACGTTCTATTCGCCGATAACAAGTAGACCATCTCTGGATCGGAGTCAGTGGCAATGTCTCAGTGTACAAGTGATAACGCGCGATGCTACTGATAATAAAAATTTTCCCTTGCAATGATCTAACCTGCTGATAGAGCCAATTTTTAAAAGAACTATAGCTGAGTTCACTCCGAGCCTATGTTAAAAAAAAAAAAAAAAAAAAAAAA
>NW_014333243.1:613166-618965 GCF_000341935.2 Cephus cinctus | reverse complement strand
TAAAAAAAAAAAAAAAAAAAAAAAGATGAACTCGGCGATGACTTGCAAAAGCTGACTCGAGTGAGTCCCATGAGTCCCATGAGTCCCATAACTGGTTCGGTCTTCGTGTAATGTCCTTTAAGATGAAAATGAAAGACCGCGCTTATCGAGGGTCGCTATATTAATTAAGTTTCTTTGTCCCGCGAAGTGATCATCGTCGTCATTATCATTATTCCGGGTAAATTCTGGGAATCGGAATGGATGATATTTTATAGATGGCAGTGGCGTAGCCATTCGAAGCACTTCTTCGGTTTATGAGGGATGAAACTCGAACGTTATGCCTTTGAAGTATAATTATATATACGTATATAATATATATAGATATACATGTATGTATAACACGAAGCTTGCGAATTTTCCTCGGCCATTATAACGACGTGCCGTTGGACGCAGTTTAGCACTTGGCACGCACCATTGCACCACCACAGCGCCTAACTACTACGCGGCTTGTTTAACAATCATTATTTGCGAGCGTGAGGTCGGTATCCAAGATCGCATCAGATCAGATCGAATCTCGCGCCGCGGCAATGCCCGGCCGCTACGTTGGCATTGTATTTTTCTATACGTGGACAAGCCTCGCCTCGATTTAAGATCGGCCCACATAAACCACCCTGGACTCGAATCGAATCTCTTCGCAGTGCCCATCTCGAAACGTTTATACCGCTTAACGGGAAAGAAATGGACAGCAGCGCACTTACAATTTTGTTAAACTAACCATAAGATTGACGGGTAGACGGTCACAGTAATGGAAAAAAAAAAAAAAAAAAAAAAAAAAAAAAAAAAAAAAAAAAAAAAAAAAAAAAAAAAAAAAAAAAAAAAAAAATTAATCTATTCAACCCTTTTCATCTCGGCGATATATGGACGAAGATGATGAAAATTACGATTATAAATGATCGTCGAAGAATATAACGTGGACCAAGGTATCGTCGGTCAATAATATTTTCTTGATATCTGCTTATTGTCCAATCGCTAATGGTGCCAATTAGCAACCTCAGTCTGGGTACTTTGTAATAATTTAAAGATATTATTGTTCTCGCTACAGCCCGACAGCACAGAGATGCTCTGCGCACATGCTCGTGCTATATCCACATCGCAGAGGGTGTATATTCTCTCGAGAGCGTTATAAACGTCGCGTACGATCCGCGCGCCACTTTATGTCTTCTGGGTTCCCGGTTGGCTCGGGTTTGGTTGGATTGGATTGGATTGGCTTGGGTTAGGTTGGCTCTTCCCCTCTCATACTGGCTATTCGACCAAGCGGGTGGGTGCACGTCGTGATAAAACAAGACCCGGGGACTGTGCGCCCTGTACGTACCCGAGTGCGACCTAACCGTAACCTAACCTAACCCTAAGGCTAACCTCACACTCCTCTCTGACTCTGTCCCGCACTCTTTCGACCTGAGAATTCATTGCCCGGTATCCAGATAGCCATTGTGGTGCGGCACGACGTGAATCTAACACGTGTTTATTACCGGCACTTACTCGACGCCACCACGTTGGATTTGCGAGAGGCCATCGAACACGATTGTGCTTCCATCTATCGTTTTTTCTATCCAAGTATCCGCCTTGTTGGTTTTCAAAGCATTACGGCTATCTGCGTCTACGGTAATGATACACTTTATTTCCCAACGTGGACTTTGGACCTTTACAGAATATAACTCGACGTCGGTATCATTTACTGTGGGAACTTACGAGTATCATTCGATTAACTGACATTCCGGGAGGACGTTTTTCGAGAAGAAACGATGACGCTAAAATATCTTGGCAAAAATTGCGATCGCGCAAAAACTAATTGATTCCCAGCGATGAGAATGCGGACACTTGTAGATCATCGTGGCAGAGATCCGAGGTCGCGTGGAACCGTACGAATTCGAGAAAATTCACGTGAATCTTGCAAATAAATATTTCTCGGAGGTACGAGAAAAAGGTTGAATGACAAATTTGATTCTCGGAATGATTTTTGTCAATTACTCAAAACTTTGTTTTTAGTCAATATACCTGATCCAATCAGAAAATTGGCGTCACCCACGAATCTTGACGAATCAAACGAATCGTCGAACGCGTGGCGAATTTCGGAATCCGCGGGGAGCCCGGGCTCTCTGTACGCTCGTAAAATCAACCTAATTTTCTTTCAATTACGCTGACAAACGACGGCGGAAGCAAGTTGAATGAAAAAAGGAATTTGACGTCCGTTGGGAGCATCCGGTGTAGGGGACCCATGACACAACTATGCAGCAGCGGTGAGAAAAAATCGTAAAGCATATAGATATACAGGTAGCACAGATACAAGGTTATTCGGAACCATTGCATCACCCGAAGATGGTTCTACCATGGGAAATATTAGGAAGCAAATAGACAGTGCCATCTTCAGGTGGTGCAGCAGACCTGAATAACCGTATAAATATGGATACAAGTAAAAGAGGCAAAATACAAGCCGATTGGATGAGAGAGGACAAGGATGCGAGAAAAAGCAATTCTAAAGAGTCTAGCAACAGGTAGCATTTGAGATTGATGTCAGTCAGTAGCGGTTAGCTAAATTTTGTCGTTTCACAGTTTACCATTCTGAGTCTGGTAATACGTATATACAATTTATATCTATATACATACACGCAGGTATGTAGAGACCGCGTTCAACCTGATAAAAACCTTGTCGACTTCCTGTGCCACCCGCCTTGGCTCAAGGTCGCCTCATTACGCGTCGAGTTGAGCCAACTTAGGAGTTTACTTAGAAATCCGTTGGTCGAGGGCGTCGCACCTATCGCGTATCTTTTCCGCCGCTGCCCCCCCTCCCCAGATTCCCCCAACCATCCCCACGGAGAATTGTCAGCCAAGGTTATCGTTAAAAAGTGCTTTTGGCGCAGTAAAACCATAATAAATTCTGCGTCACAAGTTCCTCCGGAAAATTAGTGAGAGTGCATGAAATCCACGTGCTCGCTACTGTCGGCATGATCTGCGGTTTGAAAAAAGAAAAAGAGAAAAAAAAAACATGGAGTAACGCCGGGATCGATTTGTTCAGGTATTTGGCCCGTTAAAGAATGGCGCTGCTACCTTTAGATATCACTAGACTTTCTAGTGGACTTTTTTTTTCTACCTGTATATACGAGAGCTTCTATCAACTTATAGTTTTTTGCATCCAAGATAACACCGCTTCCGGTTGACCATCGGGATGACTCTTAATTACAGAGATAAAAAATCAAATTTTAAGATGATGGTCCGAAGGAAGTCTTGTAAGTATGTTAAAAAAAAAAGTGTATATAAATATTTTATTTTCGTAATACTTCCGGTGCGACAGTGGTACGATATTTCCGGTCACCCGATAGCCGCCTGTATTCGGCAAGCAGTTCGTAAATTTCTTGGAGTTCGTTGTCACTATCGGAATGGAGTCCTCCTTCTGTCTCTGGTTTCTCTTTGGAGGCCGACTAGAGCGCGCGTTACTGCGACTCGTGCGTAACCGTGCACACGTGGAACAGAGTCACTTACTCGACTCGCACAGCCATACAGATACAATGGACACTGAAGAAGTCCAGAGGAGTCTCCCGAGGAGTCCCGGAAACGGTTCTTACGTACCAAAGCAATATTCCACTTCCTTGTTCTCTTCCTGGGCCGTCCATAGCCTGAGGTCTTGAAAAGTCGAATCCGTGCGTTAACGCGCGTGCGCATACTCCGCACGGACGATCTCAGCTCGATACGTGTAATACACTAGTGTAAATGTGAATGTTGCGTATGTGGAGTATATATAGGGTGATGAAAAATAAACGATACTATAATCGATTCCATATAATAAAATAGGAAAAAAATAAAATAAAATAACCTTATTACGTATGTTCCTTCGTTTTATATATAATTTCGAAATTGACAGCAATCATAAAATCGATTAGTCTTTACCGTTCCTTTTGATTCCCATTCCAAGTATAATAATTATTAGCATCAATTTTGAAGCAAATAAAAAAAAAAGCAATTAAATAACTCGCGCCGGGTATATCAACGAGAATCGTAACTTTTTCAACGACAGTGCAAGCTATAATAATTTAAGCTGTAATATATTTAAAAATAAATAGATAAGAAAATAAGTTAAACCAATGCGTTTTCGTCTTATTGCGCCATAAGGAATCGGCATCGTTACGGCCGTACTATCAATTTACGACCACCCTGTATACTGTATTTCTTAGGCAGAGGCCGCCCGCCCGCGCAACGGATAGAAGCACTTATTTTAGTTGCTAGCCAAGCTCCGGGCTGTCAGGTACGGTACTGGTCCTGCAGTAGGTGGAGTAGGTGCAGTAGGTACAGAAGGTGGTGGTAGGACAAGTAGATGAAGCCAGAAGGTAGAGTACGAAAGCGTATAAGGTAGACGAGAGTATTGGTGCTGCCGGCGTATACAAAGCTAAAACTAGGCTGCGGGTTTACCGAACGAAAAGAACGTCGCAAAACATCCATTACTTTTACACCTGAACGTAATGGCGCTGTTAAGCAAGACTTTTCAGGATTATTCATACCAGCGTTACGGTATCTGTATTCGGTGGACATATTTCGTGGCCCATCCGTTACTCTTTCTCCGTTACCGTCGTCCCTCACTGACGGCGCCACCGTCGCCACACTATATCCTCCACCTCGGCACAAAAACTCCCCACAATTTGCCTCACGGCTTTATTTCGTCAACCCAGTCCCACTACCCCGTCCTACCGAGACAGCACACGACTCACTGGCTACAGCATGTCATGTAAATCGAATCCAGCGACATCTATCTCGTGGCGAGCGGTAAGTTTCTTGTAAACTCGTCGCGTCTCGCCACGCTCCTTCTTGTCGCTCTTCATTTTTCTCAGTCAACCAGTGTACATTAAACGTCGCCCGAGGGGGCTGTTGCCATAGTCAAAAAAATGAGCCCCCGGTGAGGCCCACTCGTAGGGCCCAGGGGCTTCCTGTCTTTCAGGGATCATTCGGACAGAATGAGGCTGCAGGATCCACACCTTAAAGCCTGACACTGAATAGTCCACGTTATCTTCCCCATATACGAAAACTGATAATAATAATAATACAGTTAATAAATGACACTTTTATTTAATTTCTCTCTATCCGTACATACATCGCTTCTGAATACAGGATCTGCCAGCTAAAAAAAAACCCAGCGAAAAATCTACTGACTATCGCGTGTCCCGCGCGATAGACGACACACGTGGCAAACTCCAGGACCGATCACGTGGTACAGCCACCTACCGTTTCCCCGAGAATTCATATTTCCATCACAGGACACTCGTCGAATCCAGTTACTTCGAAAGCCCGCCGGCGGGCAATCGATTCGTCCCCGGTCGGGCATAGCTAATTCGCCAATATCGAACGCGTTTACCCGAAGTCACGCATACGTAGACGCGCGGGACAGGGTTCGCACACGCAGTGCGGGGATCTCCATAGAAACTGACGCACAGGACAAGAAAAGGGCCTGCGGTTCGCTGGGCTCGCGTAACTGTTTATGAATGAGATGTCTCGGCGCGCGATCGGACACGCTGCCTGTCGTTATACCTACACCAGGCTTTCGTGGAAATCGGCCTTCTCGTTCGATCGAATCGATCGGTCGTCAGGATCGCTGCCGTCGAGAGTCGCTCCGCGGCACGACCTTATTTTCGACGTCCACTAACCAACACGAACCTCCTGAACGTCATGAAAGGATTGAGGCTTAGAGCTGGAGAAGAGCCGAGAGCAAGTCGGCGACAAAAAGCCAGCGTTGCTTGCGGTGGACGACTTTCCCATGGGGCGGGGGCGGCAGGGGGG
>NW_014333243.1:595201-613050 GCF_000341935.2 Cephus cinctus | reverse complement strand
ACTCACGGGAGGGAGAGGGGTGAGGCAGGATGTGCCAGGACCAATCAATTGTACACGCCGGTCCTTCTCGCTTGTGTATGCCTTTCCTTCTCCTCTCTCTCCCTCTCTCGCTTCTACGAAGCTGACACCGATCTTTGGCTCTTTGATTTTCTGTCTTCCCGCACCATTATTTTCACTTTGGACTCTTACATGATTCTGGTGCTACCTCGTATACCAATGTCCTAGGATTTATCGAAACAACGCGGCCTTGATACGGAACGGATCCTGGGACTGGGTGGAGACGTGTCGGGGGGTATCGGAGATCGAGTTGTATTTATCGTCCCGGATCGCTAAAAATGCAAGGTGGCATGCGGCCTGGACCCGCGCTGACTGTGCAACGCGCTACTCGGGATCGGTGGGTGGACTAGCAACTAGCAACTGACGTCTACAGGGCGAATAGGAACTGAAGCAACCGGACTGGCGACCTGTTGCCATGACGCTGAACCGATCTTCCATAGGCGCCACTTGTGTCAGGACTGTTGGAATAGACCTTATACCTGTTATGGGTTAACGTACGAGAATACTCGACAGTTTCATTATGAACCTTATGACGAGCACCGTATATATAACAAGACCAATGTAGTACCTGGGAGACCGGTGCCCGACCGAGCGATATTTTAGAAGGCAAAACGTTCCTTTTACACGAATCCAATTTTTTGTAGGCCTATATGACCAGCAGTATGCGTGACGCGATGAGGTGGCAGAAACGCGTATATGGACGAATAAAGTTTTTCTTTGCATTTCACAAATTTTATATAGTTCAATGCTAACGTCAGCTCTGCTCCCGACAGCTGTTCGATGCTTCAATGAAGACGTTCGACTGTGTATCTACCGCTTGTATGGGTACCGGTACGAAAAAGGAGTGCCCGATGTTATGTCTTGTATATAGGATATATGTATATGATATGTGTATATGAGGTTAGGATTGCAGATCGACGAATTCGCGTGAGCAGGAAAAGGGATTGTATTTCCTGGAGGCCCGGACGGTAATTTCGGCTGTGCGCGAGCGGCTCAGGAAACTGGAGTGCCTGAAGGTGGCATCGGCTAGCGCCGCCGGATCCTTCGTCTCTGACGAAAGAGCTCGACTTGATCGGCCGTGGAAGTAAGGGAGTAGGAAGAAGAGGAAGAAGGACAAAGGAACGAAGGACAGTAAAGGATAATAAAGAACGCGGACTCGTAGTGGTTCGTTACACGTAGGCATACGCGCATGGGATGATTCTAGACGAATAGATGCTGAAATTGAGGATGTTACAGATTACAGTTAGGCGCGTGTATAATCCACCGATTATCCAGCTGATCGGTACCGATCGATCGAGGCATTGTTATCGCGAGGTCTCGAAACACAATAAGAGCATCGATCCACCGAATTTATCAGTGGTCCAGCCGACTCCGCGTGCCGCTTCGACCGTTAGCCGAGGCGAATATAAAAGTTAATAAAAATCGGGAATGCGGACAAAGTGTGTCAGTGACGTACGGCGCGTTCGTGACTATTTTTGTGGCTTAATTTTACCTGCACGTGTATTACTATATACACGGGTCGAGTGTCGCAGCGCCTTTCGACGCCAACGCCTTACGCCGGGTTATCCGTAGTAACGATTCCAATCTTGTAAAAATGTGTTTGTCGTAAGAAAAGAATTTTTTCGAACTTTCCAAATATTCCTTTTTATAAAAATACATCGACCTTGAATAATTTTAACTTTTAATCGACAAACTCAGAGGAACTAATAAAAATGTCGAAACTTCGTTCTGGAATTGTTCCCGTGCATAATGCGTTTCTCAACGCGTCTCAGGGCTTATCGCCGTCCGTAAAACGTAAAACGCACCGAGTCCAACGTGCCATTCGTAACGTGCCGTCACACTCGAGCGTCTATCCGGACTCGTCGCGACGCTATTGGTATGAATAACGGTGATCCCAATGAAAAACCCGTTCATTCAATAAAGTTCCGTGAGGATGTATATCTATAACTACGATAATAGAAAAATTGGAGAGCAACGTGAAGTCGGCAGTTCGGAAGCGATTTCAGGCGATGCAGACTCGTTGCTCGCTCTCAACTTCACCCTTTTTTTTTTTTCCCCCTCTTATAAGTATAAACGTAATTTTACGTCCGACTATCTCGCTTAGGAATACTCCTTGGAAACGTTCACTCAGTCTTACCAATGTGAAGATTCTAAATAAATCCTCTGATTACCCAGTAGCTAATTCCCCAGAAAGAACATTGCTTCCCGCATAGCAATTTCCTCCCACTACCGATAGCCTCCATCTGAAAATCCACAACAGTCCTACAGTCGAAGTGTCGAACAACTGCGAATTCACATCGCTTCACAGTCCGTACAGTCGAGAAATCCTGCCAGCATCGCTCATCGATCACGAGCGTCATAACCAGAAGGAAGAGCAACAGGGTCGCCACGAGTCACTACCTCCAGCTTATTATATTTCCACTACGGCATGTCCTGCCACCTTTACAAAGTCCAACTGCAACTCACCCAAGTTTATTCACGCTAACGAACACGGCCATTAGGCTGAGATCTCGACTCGATATCCGATTGGCTTTGTAATTATTGAGCCTCCGTCGATTAAATAACAGTCTGATTGATTCTTACCGAAGCGAGACCGCGGAGTTGGATAGGCTTGAAAATTTTTTTTAAATAAAAAAAAAAAGAAGTCAACTATTAACGGCATTAATGGGGTGGTATTACGCAGATCGATGATATCGTTTATATTACTGACATTTCTCGTAAATGCACCGCAAGCCTGTAATACACGGCTAATACCATTATAATGCATTCGAATGCACTTATGCATACGAGATGATTCATGCATTTATTTTTTGCATTAGGATCGAGCGCGATTGCCAATTTCGAGAGATGATTATCTAATTGAGCTATAAAAAGGGTATCGGCTATGTTTACTTTTGATAAAGGATCTATATACGTGCGTATATATATACGTGAGTTTAATTAACGATCCCAAGGGCCTGTTGCCGATGGTCAATTTAATCGAGATCGGATCGGTAAGCGATCGGCATCTCTCGGGCACTTTCGGCTCTTCCTCGGTACGGGAGGATACGGGAGCTGCTCTTTATGTAGATATATTCGGGACGTTGGTCAGAAGTCGGAAGGAAGAAAGATAGGACGCCGTAAGCAGGTGGTCTGCGTGCTGATCAGAGGGTTGATAGTGCTTTATACCTGTTAGCTACCGATGCGCTATACCTTCTCGCACGAGATGGATCGGGATAGGTCGGAACTGGTCGGGATTGGTCGGGACCGTAAGGATGGATCTTGGGATTAGTCGGTGGCACGCGCCACCAGCACAGGTGGCTCTTCAAAAGTCATTTATTCTCATCCTTCTGTTCCCCTTTACCGACGCACAGACACACGGAGCCGCAGAGCCGTTACTGTAGTTGAGCCACTTGAGCGACGCCGCCGCCTTCGGTGCTACTGAAAACTGGAATTACTTGACCCACCCGACGCAAACCTGATACCTGTCAGCCTCTCGATGCTTTAAGTACCCATAGCGCTTATCGATACACGTAGGTTGCCGTTTGATATGCTCCAATAGCTTCAACAATTTTTTTATTATTATTTATTAACAGGACGCCATCGCGCTGGTTAGCGTCGGTATGTAAGTAACTTACCGATACAGTACGGTACACGTGCGCATGCGCACTGGTTACGTCGTATCGCATGCCTAAGACGCGGTTAATATCCGCCAAGTACGTTTAACGGGGTTAATGAGCAATTCCACATATGTAAATATTTTTTATTTCGAGTTAAAAAAATAAATACTGACAATTATGAAAAATTTGATTATTACGTTAAAGTAGGACCGACTCTGACAAATAAGACGATTCGAAGAGTTTGTTCGTCTCGACGACAATTACTTCCCGCGCACGTATGAATGTTTTCTCGTCAATGCGATTCCGAGCGAATTGATCGTTATGCAATTAACGAAGCGAGAGCGATTAGGTTTTCTCGATCGGTTGACGTTTTGACACGCTCGACTACAGAGCGACACCTGTTGCCACGCTCGGATTGCTCGTCAAACTACAGTGCCGTTATACTCTCGAAGCTCGCCGACTCTCTCAGGACTCGTAGACGTCGGGACGGATGGCGGACGCTGAAACCGAAGTTGAAGAACGGTCCCGGCTAAGGAGTTCCCATGGCTTCTATGTAAAATCAGGGAATCCTTGCGGCATTCCAGGCGACTGTGCGTGACGGATAAAAATGAGGAAGACGAATGAAAAAGAAAGAAAAAAAAAACGAGCGACTGATAAATCCTTCAATTGGTTTGAACGAAGTGGTCGCTATGTGGGAGCCGCTATGGTATACATAGCTGAATTCTGAAGGATTGATGCACGAGTAATTGGACGTCCTGGGATTCCAAGTCGAATTCCTGGCGCGCGTGTTCGTTTATGGAGCGAAGAGTTGCATAATGTATATTACGAGTCTACCAGGCCCAACCCGAACGATCGGATCGTCCGCATTGGCCGGATCGTACCTGAGCATCCAGAGGCTGCCCGTTCCGCGCTCGAGCAATTCCTTGATGCATATTGTCACGCGTTGTTAAGCTTTGAGTGCCGCCATTACGCGAGTTAGGGGTTCACGAGGAGGAAGAAGGAGAATGAAGTGGAAGTCGAGGATGATGGCACGTCCTCGCTGCTTGGACCAAGTGGAGGATCGGACTGCCGGTTTACCACGTTGCTGTAACAAGTGCCACTAAACCGGCAGCTACGCCGGGGCCCTATTACTATTTACGTAAGAACATTGCATGAATCATCGCTAAGTCGCTGCTTGCGATGGACTTGTTTTCTTTTACGTTCCCGGAATACATAACCTAACCATTGTCAGGGTTCCCATATTTTATATCCATTTTATCTTGCGAGAACGCTTTTCCATTTTTACCACGAAAGATCAAAGTCCTGCCATTTGAACGTGCATATATAGTATGTATAGCGTATGTATATACAGTATATATACGAAAGGATTTTCTTCGAAGCCTAACATAGCCCACAATATCCGGACTCTCGGAGCTCGGAGAGTCTCTGACCGAAGTCATGAGGTATTCGATGGTAGTTAGTAAAGTAGCCAATGCTGAAGGGCCCATAAACAATGATTTTGCATTGCGTTTGTCTTGCCACCCAGGTACAGGTACACTCCCACGGTAGTAGAGACAAGACGACTAGGAATCAGCTTGGTCTTTACGTATTTATACCTGCTCATTCACTCACCCACTTTGCTTTACTTAGGTTGGCTTAACCGTTCGAAGGTCGGTTACGGTTACGACGCCGGTTGGCGTCTGCTCTTGCGCTTTACAAGCATTTGCAATCTGAGCCTCGTTTGCGCTCTGTACTCGTTACATTCCAGGCTCCATTAGGCTCATCTCTGGGTATACCCAGCGATATACCACAGTGCCTAATCAGCAACCTGGGTTATCCAGGCTGGGTACAGACTTCTTCTGGTACACTCTCACTCTCTAACTGAGAAAATGGCGGCTCTCGTAATACGTGCACCCTGCTCAGAGAGTATCGACTGTACGCCAGGGCCCTAATGTTCTCTTCTCAAAGTAAATTGAACTATGGGTTCGGACGGAGTATCATTTTACCAGCTGAAGCTTAGAAAATTGAAGTGCGGCGTGGACTGGTTACATTCCTCAGCATGTGCCTGCTGCTTAGTTCTGCCGGTTTCAAGTTGACGTCCAAACGATTCCTAGAGGTCGTTTCTGGCGCAGGCATCTCTAATGGACTCTGAAAAGAGAGGAGAACCATCGTGCAACTGGCACTTGTTCTCGTGCAAGCTCAAGTTAGCTGCCGCAAAGACCTTAGTTGCTACTCGACTTGACTCTTCTTGACCAAGATCTTCTTCCCGGAGTCAAGAGCGACCCGTCCCTTAAAAATAAGTGTGAGTCCTAGTCCCTTAGGTGTCGAGATAATCGTTACGAGTCAAGAGCACTTCGGGTCAGGCCACTTCTCTGCTAAGAGCGATCGTGCACCAGTGCCGCCTACTGCAGCAACAAAATTACACTTCATTCATCCTTTCATTCATCCAGCCATCCATCCAGACGGCTAGTCAGCCAGGCGACTAGTCAGCCGGAGTCAGCCATCCTCAGTCCACCGTTCTCATAATAAGCAAAAAAGATCACCCGGGAACCCATTACGTAGAAAGGGACGAAGAAATTACCTACTTCGGGCATAAAAAGCGTAGCAAAAGCAATTGGTACCGTGGACCACCGTGTTTTATTTTTACCACGAAATACACGCTCCTGTCTATCCCTGCTGACGCTTACTAGTTGCACCACCCTGCATCTGTTCATAAGGATCTGGTTACGTGATCCTCTAAGACTTTGTCTAACGAATGAAGAGCCGAAGTCTTGGAAAACTTGAAAACTTCGATGTCCCAACAATCACATACAATGGTCAGGCCAATTTTTTTTTTTCGTGAAGATCCTCACTCTCAATTTTGAATATCGATAATTCTTAATTCTCTGTACTGTCGTATATGGAGAAATAGCGATTCGTCTCAGCTGTATAATACTGATACGAAAGGCGTGGAGCATGTGTGACTATAGTCACGATCTCGGGGGGTCATTAACGGTAAGATTAAGGATTCTAGGTAATTCGAATGAAATATATGTACACTCGTGTCTCATTCGAATAATAAAAATGACTCGGAAATGAGGAATGAGAAATGAGATAATACGACGTTCCTCTTTGTCAGACGAAAGATTTCTATTTATCTCGAATACTCGTGTAGTAGCCCGTTACAGTGACAGATAACATAATTGGTAAACCTAGTTCCAGCCTCCAGGCATTTCAATAGGCCTCCCTGGGATCGTCAATGTTTGTAAAGGACGGTGAAGGATTGATCTTGGGATGTGTAAGGCGGAGCGGTACGAATCTGGTCTTTGCTGTCTCGTTCCCAGTATCCAACCTGACCTAACAGTGTACCAGTGCCTGTACCAGAGATTAAAACGTTTTCATAGACTGCTGACAGTTCCGCGTATCGGAATAGACATCGGGACGCTTGCTGCTCCATGCTATTTGTGTTCTGCTCCATTGTATACACCATGTATACACGATATAGAGATACATCACGAATGTATCTCCTTGTCACTAGGATATATTAGCGCCATATGGTTGCTGTAATTTAAATTACCGAAATCCTACAACGGGACGTTGAAATTTTTTTTTTGAAAACTGGCGACATTTTTTTTTGCCAAACTTTGAGATGAAAATTTTTTTAATCAATTGATTATGACGTCGATGCCAAGGAGATAATTTTTTTCCATAAGCGAAATCGAGGTATGACAAATAAAAAAAAAAAAAAGTTGAAAATTTAAAGATAATTCGTTTGTTTCAGAAGAAAGCAGAAGATTGGAGAGACACCTCGTCGACGTCGACGAGGTGCTGTCCGATTCGGAGGAGGAGGCGGTGGGAGGAGGAGGTGGTAGGAGAGGATTGGCGGAAGGAGGGTGGCGTGCTATGATCAGCATGGAGCTTCCGGCACACACGACGCAGCATGGCGCGCTTCATCTAGGGGTTGGTGTCGGTGTGAACCCGGGTGACCCTGCCGGAAGTGCCCTCGCCGCCATTCACTCCCATCCACAAGATAGTCTGGCCCTCCACCACCATAATCCAGGAGCTACGACACCCGGAGGTATGCATGAGGAGTCCAAGAAAAAACGTATGTTTCTTCTTACGAATCCGTTTTATTATTAGTCCCTGCAACTACCCTTATTTGTGAACGACAAAGATATCGGCATCTGGCCCATATATGAATCTTGATAACGATATCTTATCAATAATATTTCGATTATTCAATATCCACGTACGAATCGGTACATGAAGTATAGGCACTGGGCCAGAATTAATAATGTTGACGGTATTTTTTTTATTGTCACTTTTTAAAATAATTTTTCTCATCCGGCAGTACCGAGTATCTTATTTTACGTGCTACGAGTTACTGATTTCGCCGTTAACAATTCATAGCTCCGAAACTATTCTTACGTTGAACATCAATGAACAGTACTTCGGGAATTTGCTACCAGTTGGCGCGTTTTATAGGGACGAGGGAGGATGCTGTTTTGCCGTTGTAATTTGCCTTCTTCTTGTCCGCGTTTCCAAGTCGATGACCGTCTGTAAAAACGACGGAATGAAGCATCGCTCCAAGTTCCGCGCGCTCCACGCAGTTGCAACACATTGTAGATCGAGAGTCTAGTCTTTCTTGTCACTATTGATTGCACGCATTTTCAGGATGACAGCCGCTGCACTTGCTATCGCAAAATGGCATAGTATACTTACAATCGCATATTACTCAACACATGTGAAACCCAAAATAATGGTCGCGACCGCCCATATTAATTGAACGCCAATGAAACGAAAATTGAAACAGAATACTCCCTAGAGTTTTCATATCTAACACAGCCGAATATATTATAAAAAAAAATTATTTTTTTTAATTATAAATAATATATCGAAAATACAAGGATCGGCCATGACAAAAAGTATAATCGTACATACAACTCGTTCATACTCCATACGGCTAGGTGACTGACGAATGAACGTGAACTGATTAAATGTTGAAAGACATAAAAACGAGACAATTAGCGATCGTTGCCGCTCCCTTTCGCGCGTTCCGTACGACAAAGACGTCCCGGTGGCAGAGAGGATCGTGGGTCGAACCACGAAACATGAAAGAGCGTCTTTGTTGCAGGAACAATCGAGTTAGTAAAGCGGGTAGATGAAGGTGGAGCTGAGATAGAAAGAGAAGGAGATATAGAACAGGGGAGAGTAAAGGCGAAGTCAATGTTCCAGAGTGCAGGTACAAGGTACAGAGAGTATAGGAGAGAGAGAGAGAGAGAGAGAGAGATAGAAGGGAGAGTAAGAAGAGCGAGAGAGTAAAAGTCGGTCCAGGACGGCGCAGTTCGATGCTCACCGCGTGGCGGAATACTTAGAGGTTATACCTACTCGCATATGCCCGATGCCCGGTATATAGGAGTGCTGGTTAAAGGAAGATGAAAGGGCGCCGCCGTGGCAGGAGCCAGTGACACGGCATGAGCCGCCGGAGCCGAGGTCGTTAAATCTAATGATATCAAGTATTTGACAAAGCGCGTCAGACAGTGCTGGACCACACGCGCCCGAGTGCCTGCCTACCGACCTACCTTGCTTCAACTTCACCTCAGGATCGACCGGTTAACTTCACTTGGGCCTGAAGCGCCTTGTGTGACTATGCTATTCTTCCGCCGATCCCATCGATACCGTCGTCGTTACAGCAGTCAGTCGTTACCGAACGACGGGGAACGTGGTGGGGTATTTTTCAAATCTCCAACGACCCCTTGCGTCATAACCTAACGGATGAGTAGTGTTATTTTGGAGTTTTGGAAAAAAAAATTTTCTACTCAGGGAGTAAGTCCGGGAAATTATTTTCGAGTGAGAATCCTTGGTGGGACAGGCTCGCACGGCACTGCCAACCCTCTCTGGTGCTACCAGACAATCATTAATTCACCGTCATTATCTTGGCGTGTATTCTCTCCGGCATGAAGAAGATGAAAGGAAGAAAAAAAAGAGGGGGAGAGAAAGGAGGCGGAAGAGGCAAAGGAATCGGACGAGACGCGCGTCCTTAATCTCCTAATCATTGGCTTCTGCTGGGCGCGTAAGGTCGTTATGGTGCTTGTATTTACAGAGGCTGTAGTGTGGTCTGGGAAAAAATGGACGACTGGCAATATTAGCACACGACGGTCCTTGGATTTGTCATCGAGGAATAAAAAGATATGTTGTAAAATATGGCCAAGTAAACGTAAGCGCATACCCGACTGGATTCATTCACGTATGATCTAGCGCGAGCTCGCGTTATATTCTGCACTATATTTCTCAATAACCGATCAAGACTAAAGCAAACGTATCCATGTACAGAAATGTATGCTCACCGGTGATTATGCTTTGATAATATTTATCTGGGGCGGAATGAATACGTTGGGAATGCTGGGACTGGACAGGCAAACACGGCTTGGTACTTTAGCACAGTCTATTGCTGTATAGCACGAAGCACCTATGCGACATTGGCGGCGCTGGCTTCTAATTCGTAGGAAGTAACGTGGACCATTGTAATAATGAATTTCAGTGAGGTTCACGTTTGGACGTAGGTAAGGATGGGTGATTCGGTATTCAGTGACATCTAGTGGCGGATGACGCGGACTACGTGGATCTGTCTTTTTTATAATAATAAACTAGTTACGTTACACCTGGATCAACCAGCGTACGTGTAACGTTCGAGTACGTCCAATGAAGCGTATATACCACGTTGCCTTAATTTGTTGCATTAATTGATACTCAAGCACTTACAGCCGCCTAGGTCACGAGATGAATTATAGTTCAGTGATCTCTGTGTGTCACAACTTTAGGTTAATTTCACTTGCATCCCCTCCAACCCCCGTGTACCAAGCAGTCACATTTATTTCTTTAGCTGTTTGCCAATCGCGGTTAATTGATTTGCCTTTTTCATCGTCCGGAGCCAACTCTCGCTGTTAATTACTAATTAGTTATCTGACCGCGAGTAAAGTTCCGTGCTTGGCAATCAATCGCGTTTAGAAATTCTACCGTGATACGTATACTAAGATCGTTAACGCTTTATGATTTGATTTGCGCCCATACTTGATATCTGTATTTCACTTGGGATACAATTAATAGGTTAGGTATGACTTAATGAAGTCGCAGCGATGCAATGAAGTTGGCTGAACTAGGTAATACGACGCCAGCGACCTCTTGTTATTAAGTTCAAACGAGTCGAGTCTTTTTCCTCCTTTGATTTCTCGGCATTTATCTCAACTCCCCACTTATACGCAGCTCGATTATAAAATGTGATATATTAATCGGGGATATTAATCTCGTTAGTATCGAAACTGTCCGCCCAAGTGGGAGGACGTGGCAGCGCCTGTAACACTAGATGGCGTGCTGCCATAACTCCCTGTCGTAAGGCATTAACGAGTCAATTCCCTAGAATCGAACTAGGTACCTGCGTCACAGTTTCAGGACAGTCCGCCATCTGCCGGCAGAATCGTGTACCAAGTACATTTTCTTACGGCGTCAATGGAAATTACTGACGTGTCGAATCTCTTTTAAGAATTTAATATCATTGAGGTAGCGTGCGTTGGCGACGACCGGGCTTCGTTGACTTTTGTGATACGAGTAATCGACGTTGCAGCACGGCATGACGTCGGATTATCAAGAGTCAAGCAAAATGAATGAAAATCAATTTTACTGGCCGATTCCGTGATCTTGCGCTATCACGTAATCAATTAATCCAAGGCCCGTTTCTTTGCGTCTGTTTCTCGAGTCCTTTCATCAATCATCTTTTGATTTTGCCGAAGGATGCAATTATGGCGCAAATAGCCGACGCTGATTGGTGAGTCACAGCCGGAGAAGTTTCACAGTTTTCTCGTCGACAAATGACACGGCGCTGTTGCAGCTGTTTTTTTGTATCTTTTAAGTGTCTCTTTTTTTAACGGGCAAATAACGGGATTCACAATTGTATCTCGGCAATACCGAGAATCAGACAGGAAAGGAGGTGACGTCAGTTTTACATAATACACCAAATCGCTTCCGTTTCGTGTTTCAAACACTTCGACCTTACTAATTAGAGGAGCTAGTCGTCTCACGACTTTATTGTTACTGACTAAACCAATCTGTACCTGCTCGTTCAAGACTTTAGTATCGGACAATTTACTAAGCAATAAAAGCGTTTATGTACTCGACCGAAGAATTTAAGGCCTACAGCTATATTGATACTACTATTTAGGGCTGGGTTGGGAAGTTCTTACCAATTCTGGGAATAAAGAATACACAATTTTCAATGCTCTTCCTGCCGGCGAAGTTCGAGCATTAAAAATTGTGACACCTGGATACAAAAGTTTCAATACGAAACGGGGATCCTTTTGCATAATTCATTTAAGATCTTGTACAGATACGTTCAAGCCGCCCGGGGTAAGTTCGCTCGATCGCATGCAGGCGAACAGGGATACAACTATTGGAACGTATTTTCTTTACTTGACACCGATAACGTAAAACCGAGGACTTCACCTACGTCACCTTCGTTCATGAATCCGCATGCCAGGCGGGCGCCAGCCAATTCTTGTATCACCGAGAACTGACAATTCGGTATGACCTGGGAGTTGGGGTGGAACAGCCTCAGCTCTGCCATAAACGAGAACTCCGACGTTACCTATCAGGAAGGACGATAGCTCAGTGGCTCCTGTCGATCTTTGGGGTCGCGTAAAATCAGCAAACGCACCTGAATGCACGAACGGGAGCGAACGGTTGCGGAAACGCACTGCCGCTCAGGCTGCTAGGTTGAGGTCGATAGGTTCGGAGTAAGCGTCAGGTAAATAGTGCCGGAAACAAAGAGAACGTAGCAGAACGAATCTTAGCCATAAAATCGAAATCCCTTCGCCAAACAATAAATTTTGAGTAATTAAATTTTTTTTTCAAAAATTTCTTCCACCTTGCACACTGGTCCCAATAATAATAATTGCAAATGTAAATTACGTATATCCTACGTAATATATATGTATACAAAGAACGGCCCACATTCCCATGTAATATTTCATAGTGTGTTTATACGAGAGCTTCGTAAGATAGCAGTATTATTTATGGGGTTAAATAAAGGAACAGTCCGCGATGTGGCGATACCACGTTATGGGGTCCGGTACAAATAGGTTTGCCGTGCACATTCGCATCGGACCTGGCGTCTTGGCCGTGTTCCCGTGTTCCCGTGTTCCAACGTTCCACTCGTCATAAATTAACATGGCCGATCCTTCCATCCTGACAAACAATGCTGATGCCGAGTTAAAGTTTTAATACCTTTCTTTTTCTTTCAAACAGACGATGGAAGCCACGGGATGAACCAGGACGGTGAGTCACTGTTATATATTTTAATTAACAGCAAAGTATAATTAATCAACGATATTCATTTATTACGATACATTATAACGCAAACGTCACGTTACCAGAGTAGATTAACTCGCGCAGATCTTGAAAACTTTTTCGTTCAATTTTCTCTTTTAATATTTATCATGATTCATGACTATCGTTATATGTATATATATCGTGTTTTTATAATTCTAAGTTTACCGCATTTACCTTGAACATTTGTTCTCGTGTACACACGAAATCCAGGTGAGAGTCCGGTGGTCAGAACCATTGTCCACCAAGTGGTCGTATTATGATCATAAAGGTGTGCTCACCCACGGAGCAGTCATTATTCTAAGAGGGCGTGTAGGACAGGTCAGTGGTAATTAACTCCAGGTAACACGGAACGATAGAGCCAGTCACTTGAAAGCCCATTAATATCAATCCCTCGGAACAAGGATTCGGAGCCGTATTAGCTCTCATTTTTATCCTCATTAACGCTCGCATTATAATTCTCATTCCTATCTTATTCGGTTGACGCGTGTCTATATACACGTATCCCATGCCTTATGCCTCGTATGCCTTCATAAACATATCAAGGCAAGTATTAGGAAGCACACGTGGCAGCATATGGGAACGTCGAATGAACTGCGCAGGCTCGTACCAATTTGTCCGAAAGGTTTGCACGAGTGAAATCACGAGCTGTGTGCGTTAAAGGATGTAGATGAGAATAATCTGGCGAAGATAAGGATGGGGTCGGTGGAAGAGGGATCGGGTAAGAGGGCGGGAGCAATCACGAGTTGAAAGGGTAAACGGTTGTGAGGTGTGAGCCTAGTGTGAGGCCCCGCAGGGTCTCGCGGTCCGCTCAATATTCAACAGGTATTTACATTCGCAAATTGTTTACGTCAGCTTATGGTGAAATCTGTCAGAGTTTCGTTCTTTAACGGCTAACTGGCTTCGTGGCGGGCGCTCCAGGGCATCTGTACGTCCCTGTTCGGCGATCCGGCCCGATAACTGGCGAGGCGCTGGAATAATTAAATAATTGAAACATTTAATAATCGAACGTTTAAAATGCATCGAGAACACAAGGGAGGATACACCTCGCGTGGAGTAGTGACATCTGTTGGCGTTTTTCAGGAGTTATCGATAGCATACAAAATAGTTATCATGCTCATGCTGTACATAGGATAGGTTATGTACGGTGTAGGGATCGGCCGAGCCTAATTATAGTATAACACAACTGCACCGCGTGCTGGACTTACGTAACGCAACGATAATGCAGCTACGCGCACGGAGACCAGGAACAGGAATACAGGATACCGCTGTCGAGTATTGCATATAGCAGTCCCTTGGTTTCTGCGTACTTGTCTCACTCGCTCGTTCCCTGCATTCCTATCGTCTAGGAATCCACTAGATCATTCGTGTATTTCCTTTTGTAATGTTCGGTCAGCTGAGTCTCACACTTCCAGTTGTGCCTCCTTGACTCGTATCCGATTAGTCGGAATATTCAGTCGCACGTGTACTTGGGTTGGCATCGAAAATTTCCGTTAGGACGACACTGGCGCCACGGCCGGGACCTTGCGTAAATAAAAGCACCAGGCGCACGTCGGTAAGCTTACGAAATGAATCTTACTTCGGTGATCTTGCAGTGGACGTATCTAAATCTACGTGTGCATATACTCGGCTGCTTATTTGCACTTTATATATAACCACACGTCGCCGTGCACCTAGAGCACGGGTATACAGATACATTAATGGCGCATAGTACGTACCACGCCTGCGCACGCCACGCGAGACTCGCAGCCGCACCGAATGATTTGTATTGCTAAATAATCAGCACCGGTTGTCTGGCATACTGGTTTAATGACAACCGCCATGAATTACAATCCGTTTTGCCATGCACGTTGATCCTGCGCACGAACGCTAGAATTATACTTGTACACGTTGCTCCGAAAATTTTAATTAACGCGTCGCGCGCCCACTGGCGCTGCTCGCTGCGTGAATTCACTGAACTATCGTGTTGTTCCTGGACGTAACAGAATGCCGTGCTCGAATCACGCGGCATTGATTCTCGTGACAATTTCTATCGTCTATAGGCAGACACTGCACGTGCACGTGCGTGCAATCGGTACGTGCAAGGGTGCAGATGCACCGATTCGCTCGGGAGTGCTAAATTAGGGGGCGTAACTTTCGTATAATAGTTAAGAATTATACTGCGGCGTAACGCACAAAGGAAGAACGGCGCTCGTGTTGTGGATAGTAGATAGGTTAGGTTACTCTTTCTACGGTACAGTTTCTAAGTTTCTATTTATACTTGTGCCATTGTGCATGTGGATAGGTTTCCTGCGTGCATGGATATTTCATTCGATTCTCGATCGATCGCTTACGTTCTACCGATTTACACACGACGAATCTCTCGCTTAGCCTGAATTTAACATTGTAAACGAACCATGCTCATTTATGCTGTATTCCATTGGCTGATTTCACTTTGGATCTTTTTTTTCATATCCCTAAGTTTCCTTTACCCGATTTCAAAACGTTCGTCCAACGATACAATCGGTACGGCCGACTCTTTCGATATGTTAATGTATACGTGAAGTGTATATATGTGACCGAGGGTGTGGCTCTGGCTTTGCAACGGTATCATCGCCGTTGGAAAGCAACGATCGGTTCCGAATCGGCATCGAATCGGCACGATCTTGCGTATCAGCTACACGTGCGCCATCTATACTCTTCCTCACGTTTTTCTCTTACATCAATACGTCGATCTCGCCTCTCAATTTTCTTAGTGTCGCGTAGTACGTGTCTACCGATTCTGAAAACCGGATAGCTCAGAGCCTGACGAACCGGTATGTTATAAATGAGAAGGAAGAAAATAGAGGAATATCGACGAGTGTCGCTATGGCTGATTAGCGAAGCTCACGCGTCCGAGAAACAAGATTCTTGGCTGCGCCGTTTTCAACCGGCGATCGTTACAGAATCGAGCGTCGCGACGCATCTTGTCAAGACGTTACCCCGGTGCATCTACGGGCACTTACCGGATTCGAACTTAACGAGTGACGAAACTCGCGATTCTTGGAACGAACGTTGAAATTCTTTTTTATCATTTATTTATTCTCCAAGAAGAATTCCTATCTTGTTCTTCCATTCCTCAACATGAAATTGCTGGCTTCTGGCAATGAAATCTCAGCCCTCACTTCCGTCCGAGTACGAACAAGAAGATCCACTTAATTCAAAGCCCCGGGTCCTTTAACCTCTCCACTTACTTAACATTGAAGTTGCACACACGTGATACCATCCCATGCCAAGAGTTACTATGACTGCTCGGATCAGCCACGTACATAACCTATACGCGTAATCACGAGGCACGCATGTAAATACATAAAACAGCCTATAGGGTACTGGTAGAGGCATACGTGGCCATATGTGGTTTCCCCATGTGTTAATGTATTAACTAGCCGTCGATCACCGCCCCCCTTCGAACGCTCGCGCGTTCAGCCAATAGACGCACCGATGCTTGTGCTTTACGACACCCTGACCACGTGTCACTTTTCCTAATCGTCATTACACGTCCACACTAGAAGGCACACGTACGAGCACTAGAACGCGCCAGGCACAAAACAAGATGGTCGACTTCACAGAACTCACAGCCTGACCGCTTAGAAATTCTTTACTTTTCATATCTTATAATTAATTGTACCGGACAGCATCATCTTTAGTTATTAGAAATTTTAATTAACATGCACATTACTCACCATGCGTTGCGTAGTGGTTAATATAGAGGCGGTTAACAATCAAAATAATGCACGCGATTCAGTTAAAAAGTACGTTAAGGAGCTCCAGAGGGCAGCACCGTCGCGTAACGCACGGCAGTGCAAACAAGACGATCCGGAACTACTTTACTGCAGCTATAGAACTATGTAAAATTTTTGAGAATTTTTTTTTTCATAATCGAAACTCCATTAATTCATATTACAGTCAATCGCGCATAAATTCAGTGCGCACAAGGTCTTTCGGAAATCGATAGCCAATCGATTCATTTATCGCGCGGTGTCATCAAGAAAATCATTTTTCCTACACGAACGCGAAAGTCGTAGCAGTCAAGCACCGGTACAGAATCGCCATTAGAAAGCCGCCTTAACGAGGCAGTTAATTAAGTTACGTTTATACGTAAGTCCTCTCGTAAAACATGCCGTGTTTTACGTATCCGCCTGAAATATTAATTCGCGTCTCGATCAACGTTCGATTATTTATCGCGCGGTTATCCCGCGGCGCGATAAAGCCGCGAAATTCAAATTCTATTAATTCCAAGTAAAACACTATAAGAGCCCGACTACGGGTATGCGCGGAATCGCGATACCCATCGACCTCAGGATTAATTAATCGAGCGTGCGCGCACGTAGACGCCTGGACCTTACGGATGCGCGGTTAAGACGCACCCGCAACCTGCGGAAGGGCGCGTAAACGCGCAAGAAGCTGCATTCCTGTAGTCGCACATGTGAGGCCTCCGTCGAGGCACGTGTGTAAATGACCGCAATGCCGACCGCATGTGCGACCATGGACGACACGCTCGGTTGGGCATATATGTATACTTCCGTTGAACGCTTTACAGATTGCGTATGGGGATTTTTGTCAAGAGCATGGAGAGCTAGAGGGAAAAAAGGAAAGGGAAAAATTGGCACACGTGAGAAAAGGAGGATAGCAGCGACGCATATCGCGTAAAATTGCACAAAAACTTCGGCACGCGCTTCCCCATGTACGAGAACACGATTTTACTTCAGTGATGTGTATATATATATATATATTGGAATACGTATATACATAGAGACATGCGCTACTATATAATACATTCCAACGCGCATGCAAGAATGTTAGGGATTTTTTAATTTTTTTTTTTTTTTTTTTTTTTTT
>NW_014333243.1:583515-595142 GCF_000341935.2 Cephus cinctus | reverse complement strand
TTTTTTTTTTTTTTTTTTTTTTTTTTTTTTTTTTCATCTAAATATCGGAAGCCTGGACGGATTGTCGATTATCCATTTTAACCAGTATCGATGTATATAGATATAAGTACATATGATACAGTACCGTTACCCACCGATTCCTGATTACTCGTGGACGTATATATACAGGTACATCGTGTACGTTCTCCATATGATAAAGTTCAAGCAAATCGATGACATGGGTAGGTACGACGTCCTTCCTCGATGACGTAGTCTGTTCAGCAAAGCAATGCGCAACGCGCAACGTCGTAATTAGTTGCTCACGGCATTGCAGATAATTACACGCTCGGTCTGAGGTAGGTATAAGCATACGTGTGTGGATCTGTACATGGACTAGATAGGTGCTTCGCTCACGTGGAGGGGTATTCTATAATTTATTATTGTTATCATTATCGTTAATACAGCGCACGGGCAGTCGTGCACGAGTGTCACTGCCGGCAAGATTGTTATCGGTACGACTGAATTGCATTGGTAGATAGTGCCGCGAATCGAATGAATTAGTTGAGAGTTAACGAGTTTTTGATAATTTTTATTAATTAGTAACGGTAAGTGTATGACGTAAAAGTAATCGTATTTGAGATCAAAGCGATATGTGACGTGGATACACATACGCGTGGACGGTGTAAATTTTCAAGATATGTCGTACACGTATGATTCTGCTCGCGTCATGTGTCACGGGGATATGAGAGTGTGGCAAGGCAAATTTTGTGTAAAAAAATTTTTTTGGGGAAACTGTCCAAATTGCGTATTAAAATTATGCTGTTGCAGGTATGCAACGAGCACGTATGTCTTGCTGATATTATCACTCGAGGATACATACGTGTACGGGTCGTAAAAATGATGTGAGACTAATAGCAGATTATAGATAATAGATAATAATGTAGAGCGCAGTGCTACCTACGGAGAAAGTAGATAAATTGTTTATCTGTATGTGGCTCGCGATTGGCCGATACCAAAGTAGCTACTTTACACACCGGTACGGGTCTCTCTCGGTTAGCGCGAAATGAATTCAGATTTAGTAGATAATAGATGATACTGTTACGAGCTAAGAGGTAAGACTGCGTATACGTAGTAAGAGAGCGGACCTGGTTTCTCGATGCTGACGAGGGAGAAGAAGATAATAGATAGGTCAACGTACTAATTGAAGGCTCCCGTTGCAGCGTTAACGCGGTACGTGAAACTCTAAAAGATGACTGTCGTAGATAAAAGAGTGGGAATAGGTTGGCAGAGCTCATAACCATCAATCAAGGTATAGACGCTCTCTGTATATTTATTTCGAACGATTCGTCCGAACCGCATTAGATAACCCAACTGGTTTATCGAAGACGAGCCAAGATTCACGCTACCTGCCGACGAAAATTGGCCAAGTACCGTTTACAGCGTGGCGCGTGGAAGAGTCGGGATCGAGAGTGGCAAATGGAAGGGCTTGGGTAGGAGTGGAACAATTAGCCCGTGAGTAGTGGTGATGGTCAGACACTCGTCAGACCGAAAGCATCGCGACGTCCAGCTTTAAATCGAGGCTCTACGCGTTACCTTTAGCGAAGGATAGAAACGTACCGCGAACTTAGAAATTTGTTTATTTTTGTCATAAATTTTTGTTTTTCTGTAAAAATTTTTGTTTTTCTATAAAAATTTATTTTGTACGAAATCAAAAAAAAAACGGTGACGTAGGATCGATATATCTTAATTTTTCATGTAATGCTAGGTAAGGGTATCCTTGGTTGGATCGGATCAACGGATGCCCGAGTCTAAGCTTTTCGAAAAGAGCGAGGATCTCATTCGTTAACGAGGATAGGAGAGTAAACAAACGGTGGATAGAGTGAGAGAGTCTGTAAGTAAGCATGTGCTCTCTAGTTTGTAGCAGATTCTGAGGGGCGGTAGAGCATGACGCCATTAAGGTAACGAGGCCACACGTTGCACCCTTGTCGCCTACGTCCATGGGCCATGGGCAGAGAGTATATAGTGAGTGTATATAGTACTTACGGGGACCAGACTAGATACGGACCTGACCGATTTCGTTCTAGACGTGTATTAACAGAGCGGACTCGTAATTATGGCACGTATGGCTAATATTGGCGAGTCCATCCATTACCAGAAGCTCGTACTGGTATGCTCCAGTTTTTCAATCGAACACATTACCTAGCGACTGGTTCTTGATCATCCATGCGTTTTATTACCAGGCGCAGGCTAATCGATAAATAATCGATGCGCCTATTACTGATCGGTATAAATCGATTTTTCACTTTCTACACTAGCTTCTGCAGAGATTGTGCTGTGAAAATGATACGTAAAATAAATAATAATCCATTGACATATAATAAGTCAATTTTATCTCTGTGGCATCTTCTAGGCTTGCAATAAGGTCACGTAGTACTATCGTCCCGTGATCTATGACTAACAGTAAAGTTCGCGTGTCCACAATTTGCATTGACATGCAGGAAGCAAGTGCGTAGCAGGGAATAGGTTATGCAGTCAGATAGGTAGGTAGGATGCTGGATTAGAGTCAAGAAGTGGAGATGACCGGGGGAGGTGACGGGCGTGGAATCAGATAACGACGTGAACATCATAATCCAATCAGAGTGGACTTGGTCGAGTTCCAAAGTTCACGCGTAGGTACAGTCCCACGTGAACCGCGTGCGTTCGTTGTTATATATTTATACTCTGTAAAGACCTATAAAGTTCTGGGACTGTTGGGCGAGCAAGTGTTCAGTGCCTGGCAATAAGTTTCTGAGGTCATCCCTCAGGCTGTTCAATGATGCCTGATCCCACGAGAGGAACAAGCAGTTCAGAACAACATAGCAGATTGGCAGGGATTCAGGGTTTGCCGTTCGGGTCGTTTCTTATCTTTGGCAGGGTAGAGGGCGCCATTGGTTTTGAAGTCGAATTACGGTAAATTAGCGAGAGTAAAGAGGCCAGCGGTGAGCAGGTACCTACATCGAAGAAGAGGAAGAGGAGGATGATGAAGAGAAAGACGAAGTGGTAGAGAAGCCGAATGGACGGATGGACGGACAGACGGGCAGGGGCAAACATAAATTAAGATGGGGGACTGATTATGAGGCGAGGGCAGGCTATCATTACCGGAGCCATCGTGACCGGTCGACCCTGCAGCCGTGGCTGCTGAACACTGAACACACCGCTCTAGGTACATCATGTTCGCAATCCTCCTGCCTCGTGCCCCGATAATACCGGGGTGGGAACTGCAAATTATTAATCTCTGTTCCTGCATTACATAGTTCAGGGAATATCAAACGAGTATTGTCAGGGACCGAGGTATTCACGTGCCGAAGCACCGCGGATACCCGCCTGCTCACCACTGCAACCTGATTCAGCGATTCGGACGGAGTGAACCAAGTGGCCGTTTTCGAGTGTACAAAAAGTGTAGAGGAAAAAATAATAACGTCTTATAAATATCGATATATTAGCCGTGACGACAGTTGATTGGGAGAAGAGATGGGTCAATTGATTGATGCTTGGAAGTGATTAGATCGGTAATTTAGAGGACGATGAGACTGTGTAGGTACACGTTGTTAAGCGCTGCATACGCACGTTTATAGGTATAGCTGGTTTTGTTACTCTTGCAGAAGTCAGCGCCGTGCGCGAAAGGACTTGATAGCTGGTAGAATCTAGAAAAGGGTCGGGACCGGTAGACGGATTGGCTGGCGCAGGCCGTGAATGGCTGCTCAGCCGGTTGGCCAGTTGTTTCAGTTGGCTAGTTGGCAAGTTGGCTGCCGCGGATTGTGAAATGAAAGTGGTCTGTCTGTTCTGTCGCTCTCGGTAGCCGCTCTGACCTTTTGCCTCGTGCAACCAGCAGGCACAGAGAGACAGAAGAACAGCAGGAACGTTCGATATAGTACGGAGCACTGTACATACAGTTCTGCGTAGATGGCGGACAGTAATACCTATCTTACGTGCGAGAGACCAGAGAATAATACCCAGAGCCATTTCATCCAACATTTTTTTCAATACCGATCGCAAGGCCCAACAATTAGAGATTGTATCTTGAGCGGGGACTTGTCGGGGAGCAATGCTAGGCCTGGCCCGGGTTGCAATTGGAAATGCTGCTTGCTACGTGACGCGCGTGCCTATCCGAGCAGATTCGGGGCCCGAAGGCTCATTGGAACCCATTGGGTCAGTAATAATGTCTTTTACATTTTCTTCTGATACCGTATATAAAACTTTTCCGTATTACGGTTAGGCTCGGTGAAGTTTACTAGGCAAAGTCGGATGACTTTAAGAATTATGATTGTTCTATGAAATTATTATTTATCGTCAGATATAGTGATCGCAGATTAACACGCAATTACTATGATTTATGAGAAATCGTTTGGAGCTATTGTATAGACGTAGAGCATAAGCTGGAAGGTATGAGCCACACTTACACGCACGTTACATCCTCAATTATGGTTATTAGTATGCCGCTAATAGTCTATAAAAATTGTATACGATTCGCAGTGCTAAGTGGCCTGCGTACTGATACAGTGAAGACTGTCAGCGCGGCCCTGCGCGTCTTGTAAAACGGTAGAAAAATGATGTATAGTATTATTATATGTCGACTGATCATCGTTATCGTCATTGTTGCCACTACTGATTACGTATTTTCAGCCAATCGAGAGATTATTGACTTCAACGATCGTGATGCACTACTTGCTCACGACGATGTACTGTATCGTTTTATCAGAAAATCAGAAAAAATTAGGAAAACGATTCTCGATTCGCCGACAGTAAACTATCATAATCTCATCATAGTAGTGCTCTGGATGGATAATACAGATGATTTTCTTATAGACGGAATATCAAGAAGACCCAGTGGGGATCGGTGTGTTATAAATAGAAAAAAGTACAATACCTTTAGGGCCCTTTTGCGTGGTGCATGGTAATAGCTCCAGTATGTTCACGACTGCCCCCGGTGAGAAGTGCTGCAGGGACTCGTCGAGTAACGCGGAACACATTCACAAGAAAAACAATAAAATATCTATTTGCATAGCCGCGCGTGCACTTTTAAGACTCGCCTGATAAGTTATCCTGATAAAACGGGCCGCTTATAATCTCACAGCTTCCGCACTCCCGATGTGATACATAACCTCCAGACGCGCATCACGTGTATTATTATTGTGCGCATGCGCAACTGTTCACTCGCCACAGTTACCGTCCGAGTGTCGGTATGCCTGTGCGTGCCAGAGTGCAACTTTACAATTCGAACGCGAATAGGCGTTTATTCGGCAAATAAAATTCCTTGTCCGGCAACGTCAGTCAAATCTCCGAACTTATCCGAAGATTCTCGAGTGTAACGACCACTGAGAGCGTCCTACCATTGCCAGAGTCATTACAGCGACGACGTCTTTCGTTTCAAGTAAGAGAAAACTAGTGATTCCTGTAACAATAGTGCTGCCATCTTAACCTTACAAATATTTGACAGTCGCTACGTTACCTTATAAGAAGTTTCTGACTACGAGATGGCGGCGGGCATAAGTAAGTTATATTCGAATAAATAATGACGCTGCCACTCGAGAGAGGATTCCTAATTCGGTACGCATTACACAAAAATACTTGCATACGCGTAATCGAAAAGAGAAAAAATTCCTCAGGCAAAAGCAACGGAACGAAGAGTCTTGTAATAATAAAAAAAAAAATTTGAAAACCCATGGCAGATCGTGCGTCACGCGAGGATCTGATTGGTTCGCGGCACATTAGTAACCTGTTTGTTGCTCGATAAAACGGGCGATCTTCTATCGTTTGAAGATTTACTAGATTTATAGACCAGTCATGACGGGGTGAGTTGCTACGTGTGGCTAGGCTATATATATTCCAGGCTGCCACGCGGATAGCCAACAGCATCCCATCTTATAATCCCTACAGCGATCCCCGGTCATACGAATTACTAAACTAGCAAGTACATGAAATCCTCCATCAACTATACGTTGACCTGCTAACTATCACTTGATTGATTAACTTTTTACCAGATGACTACACATCCTTCGTCATAACACGAGACAGAATACGTATCTACCTCCACTTGTGCATTGCCGCGGCTTAATTAATGGTGAAATTTATGGCGAACGTTAATGTCGCTACAAACGATGAGGAGAGAGTGCCACCAAGCAAGTGGCAAACGTATAGTCAGTCAATCAGCGATAGTCACTGACTGGAGTGAACGGCCATAACCCACAAGGTACAAGAAACGTACAAGAAAGCGTTGACTACGAGTGTCGTTTATCACGAGAACACAAACGAGATTGTCACCTCGCTTTAAGCCGCCCTCTATAAATCCGAACGTATACTTGCCGCATAATGTTACGTATGCGTAGCAGCATATATAGTACTCGGAACGTCCACTGCGATGCTGTGGCGTTGTGGGCGTTTAGCGAATTCCAACGAACGCATTCTCCACGTGCACCAGTCTGCACTCAGCACCCACGTACATAGTCGATTTCTTACCTTTACCTATCACTGCTCCTGAAACACTGGGCCTCATTGTTTACGCGATTGTTTGTTAACACGCGACTGGGACGTGGTCGGCGCGGAGCGCCGCGACGGTAACACGGCCTGTTCTAACGGCCGACATGTTAATCCCCGGTTTATGAACCCTACGTTACACGCTATGGGACTTCATTAGTCGTTGCTGCTGCAAATGGCGGCTATGTTCATGCACCTTTCTTCCGTGCTTCATAGGGCTATGGAAATTTTTAATTTATATTTTTAGATACGACTGCGTTAAACGTGCGAGTGTTATTTTTAATTATAATAATTACGGTAGGATTTTTTTTCTTTTGATTCGGAATCGTGAGCTTATTTAATACTTTTTTTTTCTCCTGTCGTAATGTGTATAGTCTATAGTGATACGGTTGCGTGACCAATCGATGGAATCAATCGGAATCGATCATCATCTCGAGGAAATTGATCGAGTGGAAGGAGAATCGATCAGAGTAGGTAAGATTCGCGGAAATTGGCTTAACGGATTATCTGGTTTCACAGTTTCACGGTTTAGTCGTTCTTGCGCCGAGCCTCCTACGTAAGAAACCGGCGAAGCTATCGAAAGTAAGTGATTAAAATGATTCTGCAAGAACGTCAAGACGAACTGACTACTGTAGAATCATGGAATCGTAGTGACTGTTAACGAACCAGAGCGCAACCTATTGCTGTAAATAGTTCCTAATGCAGCTGCGATGAAGAAAGCATGCCCGAGAGTTATGGTTTGACGTGTTTGTACTATTGATAGTGCTGCCACCACGGTCACCGTAGTAACTGACGTTCGGTCAATGTGTTGCCGACTATTCGTACCTACGTTCACTGCTATTACAGCCGAACACAATGCGCAGATGACTTCCGATTTCGAAATTGGAGATCCGCTTGATGTCAGGATTGCCAATCGCGAACGCTCGTAAGTGCAGAGTGGAATGATTCCTGTCTTGTTATCCAATCCTGCCAAAAAGTAGAGCGTAAATTAACGTCGACGCACTCGTCGTGCGTGTCGGATCGATTAAGTTGCCACGAGCGAATTTTAATGCCGCGTAAACGCGCTGCACTGCGCGTGCGTAATACGTATGCAGCGGAACGCGAGTTTACGCAAAAAGCCGCGCATCAATCCGACAGGCTGCCGTGCGTGTCTCAATTTCTTCATTACATTGATTACGGATACGACCATACGAAGTGGCTGTATAACGAACTGTATGAAATTCTTATTGGGCGTTCTCGAAATATATATAAATATATATACGTGTAATTTTTTAATATCGGATAACCATAGATGGCATTGGATATAAATGAATTTCAAAGAATTTTAAGATACCGTACTCGATCTTAGTAATGATCGGTGGTCCTAGAATTTATCGAGACAACCGTAAAGCCACGGTACTGTAATAAATTAAGATCGAGCTTTCAGAATTTCAGGATAATAATATGTCACGACGTACCGCTGAACGTCTAACCAATTCAATAATATTTTTCAAGAATCAAGTTATAGGCAGGATTCTTTGAGCGAGCCTGTACCGTCCCGGAAGTGTCCCTATTCATTCGGGTTTATCCTTGCAAGGATACACGACTGTATCTTAATTTTTTTTTCATTTACGAACCGTATAACGTAACGGAACGGTCACGCGATCTGTCGGCTAACCTCAAATTAGTAACTCAGCATTGACAGGCTCTGACATTAACGCCACATAAAATCCGAATCCTTTAATCAATGCCCGACTAGAATCTATCAATCATTACCGCTCCAATTTCTCGTAAGAGTATCAAGAATTTTCACGATACATTTCTTTTAATGCTCATTATTTAATTCAGTCTTTTAAGGAATTAGTGGCAGAACTCGAGCACGCGTCCGAAAGTATCGCGTCTCCCAGCAGCGTTGCCAAGTGCTTGAAGTTGTCTTATTATGATTCTGCTCGAAATAATGATATTACCAACCAGTAAAAGTAGACAGGGAGACGCTGGCACCGGGCTTGGGAGCGTAGGAAATCCTAGGAAGCGAGACTGCGTCGGTTGGTGGTGGCGCTGACGGGTGCGCGGGAGAAAAGGAGACCTTGCGGACAATAAATGCTGGCGGGCGGGGAGGGATAGAGTGGCGCATGCGCACTTTGCCATGGCTCGTTGGGCCCACGCGAACACTTTACATTCACAGCTCCTTCGCAGGGGCCAACAATGCTCGGTCAATTGTTATTATATTACACGTTATTATCGGCGGGCTTATTGAACGCGCGAGCGATCGCACGGCTCGCGCCTGTAGCGCCATGACGCCCAGCGCCGTTGCGGAATTTACTTAACGTTTTAGCTAACTCATCGCACGTTATTGGATTCCTTTCCGTGCGCGATACCGATTGTGCATAATGGCAACGGCGCCAATTGGGTATTGGCAGCGCTCTTTGGAAACGGATAGACCAAACGATGAGCCGAGTAGTTCGTTGCACAAGACACGGCGGCGCTGTGGTCGCTCGTTTCACACCGTTGGATATAACTTCCTTATACCTCTGTCGACCGGTAAGTAGAGATAATTAGAAACAAAGATTAGTGCCTACTGATTGCTCCACGGGATACGTACAAGACACTGGAGAAGGTCGATCAGCTGACTTATTGTTACTGAAATTTTAGCATCCGCGTGTATTCAGTGCTTACTACGTCGCCGTGTTAATGGCTCGGCGCGATATAATTTTCAAGATCCGACCAAACGACCATCGGGCTGTTTCAATTTTTATTGCTTCCCCGTTATTGTCGCGGCGCGACTCGTAAACATAATTGCAGTTGTTTCATTTGTACTTTTTTTTTTTTTTTTTTTTTTTTTTTTTTTTTTTTTTTTTTTTTTTTTTTTTTTTTTTTTTTTCTTTACGTTCGTCAGTTGGTATTCCTGTTATCTTTTACGAGCGTGGCCTTTCTCTGTCAAGGTATGTGAAGTTATTAGGAAGCGAGGCTATTTCTCTCGTGATGCGCTTCACCTCGCTTAAAGCTCATCTGCACCTCGTTAGTCTTTGGTCGTTAGGCCACCTATTATTTACAAGATGGTGTATTGCCAGTGCGTGCATTCATATATATATATGAACATACGAGATCGTGTTCGATCAAACGCCCATATAATTTTACACGATTACACCCTAATGGAGAATCGAAAGAGATCTGTTCCTATTTCTCCTTTGAGCCATTTCAGTTCTTAGAACAGAACAATCCGTTATTCTTACGGACTGTGTTTCAAGCTGATATCTGCGATAGCAGCCGTTACTATCGTAAAGTCAAACGCAGATGTGGCTGAGGTTCAGAGGCTATATTCACGCCGTAATCGAATGAGAATTGAAATACATTGACTTTGTATCTATAGCTTACTAATATATAGATATACGACACATGTATTTCATCGTTCAGCTCGTCTCCCCTGGAAACATAGTAAGAAAGAAAACCGTTTGGTTTTTTTTGGAAACTCTCGAATGTCCGACTGCCTGAAGGTAGGCGCAGAAGGGGAGTTATATGTTTTATATAGAACGCGATTGAACTCAGTATATTCCTAGTATCGATTACTCTTCCGGCAGTGAAGGCATATTCTCTTTTTTTTTTTGACCAAGTAAACCTTTTTTTCCAATCGACAATAATAATTATAATTTTCCCGGTACAAGTCTAACGTACCGGTACCCTGCTACCGAGATCAGGAACAGCGGATACATTTGATACCAGGTTGGTACCGCTTCTTAGATTTTTAAAAGAGTATGAAAAGTCGTTTACGAGGATCGTCGCAATCGTTACCGATAAATCAACAGATGGCAGCACGATAGCTCCTATCGAAAATTTAAATCGTCCGTCTCTCCCCGGTTAAAATCACGCTCGGCGGTTACGATTGTTATCGTCCCGGGCATGGTGGTGGACCTGATGGGTCTCATCCTCTCTCACTCGCGGACTCACGAGCCAGTAAAATGGCGCACACGGTGATCTACAGGTAATCATTTTACAACCTCCTGTATAATCTACCGCCGCTGGTGGTATATAATAACGATAAACAACCGCTCCAACATAGGCTGGCTATATACCACGTAAGGAGTATCAATGATATTTTATTGAGGATACCTTTAACCACGGCAAACTGCCGTGTAAATACGGAATTTGCGATTGCGAAGCAAAAGTCCGTGCTCCCAAAGTGCGATGGAACTGGAGAAACAGGTGGAAGGTTTACCATGAAAACGAGGATTGACTACCCTTCAAATGGACAGCCTTCAAAGTGGTACCTGGTAGCACTGATACTCGGCAGACTTCAGCAGGTTCACCAGGTACCTAGTCCAACCATAAAACCGCGATACAACCCTGTAACTTGACATGAGAATTTTTCCTACAAAAATACCTCTTACATTAATTTCTTAAAAATCTGACCTGGACCCATCAGTCGCTTCCTGGTTCCCGGTTCCACGTTTCCGAGGACTCGAGTAAAAATGACCAAAGAATCATCAGCGACCCGCATGCTTCTTCAGCGTGACTCCAGCAAGCTCAAACGACTCGAGCGATGAAATTCAAAGTAAATGATTATCGTTGATTATGAGGCCTGGGGTCGTCTCGCTGATCGAAACCTCCAGAGCAAAGAAATAATATACTAGGGACAGTGAAGGCGGTCGAGATCTCACGCTCGCCTTTTCCTGCTCTTCTCGGTTTCTTGTTTAAACGGAGACCAGACTTACGAGAGTCAATCTCATAATGGCGTTACTACGGCCAGCCTGTAAGGCCGGAGCGAAGCCCCGCGAGGCTCGCAAAGTTATACCTGCACACCTACAGCTGATACGACTTGCCGGGTCTGTGGTCACCGTTTGTTATTGGTTATTGATCAGTGATTATTGCTCCAGTCCTACTCGGAGCCTTGACTCATGGGAAACTCTTACGCCGAGTCGCTTCCGTGTTCCTTGGGCCTCCTGCGACGTGGTCCATTTCCGTTTATCTCTCGGTCAGTCCAAGTCGCTTTCATCGGATGCGAATGGCTCAAGTAGTTACGGGCCGTTACTGTTAGACCGATACAATAATAAATGATTTACATCCTTCGCACGTAGTTGCACGCGATTCCAACCGCACTCGCCTGAATTATGCAAATCCTTGACACACACGTTTTTACCACCCCGCACCTAACCCCCCCC
>NW_014333243.1:508616-583347 GCF_000341935.2 Cephus cinctus | reverse complement strand
CCCCCCCGGATCGTCGGGATTAGCAGATCGGCACGACGTCGTAAATCATTCGCGCATGAAACTAACGACCCTCTTAATTACTTTTTCTTATTTTACTCGAACCACGCGAAAAAGATTTCGCGTGACAGTCTGCAACATAGGCTACAAGCTTGCACGTTGGTACTCCGTTACGAAAGTGATGCTGGATGGACCATATCGAGTTCTCATAATCATCCATCCCAAGGAACTAAAATCCAATAGATATTCGTATAAATTACAACGTAAGGTCAAAGTTCATCCCTTATCGTACGATTAATTCGTACTTTACGATCGAAGATATCCTCAAGTCGTGAATATCGATTTTACTTCGTTCAAACTTACGGCTGCGCGCAGAGGCACGTGCATCGAGAGCGTATCGCGTGGTATACCGTTTTCACGGTTGTTATCGCCCGCGGCGATGACAAGTCAATAAGGAATCGTATGTACTAGTAAATTGTATTGTTCGTAAGGTCGTTGCGCAACGCTTTCATTTTTTTTTTTGAACACTTAAACGCTTCCCTCGCGACGTCCTCCGGTTATTCTCAATGATCTTCCTGGATCCTGGATCGGAGCTGTCTTATTGAAATAACGTACCGATAAGGTGTAATAAAAAGGAAGTATGAAAATTTAACGAGTCCCGCGATATACAAATGTCCCTGTCGTTTAGCGTCGAGCGGGTAAACAATTTATCTGCCCGATTAGCATAAACGGTTTATTTAACACCTGAAGCGCCGAGGGAAACGATAACGACGGTTAAGCCGGCGGACAGATAGATTTGCGCTCAACTGCTCTCACCGTTCAATCAATCCTGATTCCGCGAGCCTGTATCAGCCGCTCGGCTGACTCATACTTATGTCACAGTATCGTATAATCAGACGCTTTGTACTTTTTGCCGGCGTTGTAACTGAAACGGAGAACTGGGTATAACAATAAAGAGCCGGACCAGAGCGTAATGTACTTTGATGGATATTTTTAAAAATAATAATAATCTTTAAGGCTAGTATTAATATTTATCGGGAAAAAATTATTTTTCCTCAATTTAATCGAACAATCATAATATAATAATTGAGGTATTACAGAAATTTTTTTTTCACTCCCTTTCAAGGCTTCTCGCAGATTTCTTGAAACTGCAACAGGACGTTTTTCATTAGTCGCAACGAGGTGGGACTGTATCGGGTTTCCGATGCGATATGAAAAATAAGGGTAAAAGTTGCCACGAGTAAATTACATTCTACAGTCTGTCTGTCTTCGTGTCTGATCAGGACGTGAGTTACCTACTTCGAGGCTCAAAGTACGAACCGATGTAGAAGAGCGGCTGAGCCGGCTACGGGACTGGCGTAGGTAGCATTAGCAGCGTCGCGGTGCTCTTGTTGCGGTAATGCGGCGAGGATAGCGGAATGCGCGAATTCTTTGGAAAGCAACAGGCGGTGGCGACGACGGCGCTGCGGTGCAACCGGCAGATGTTGGAAGAGGTGAGGGAACTGTGGGCGTCCTTGCCCCGGGGGACAGGGACGAGCGGGGCCTTACGGGGGACAGCTGACCTCTTAAGCGGGACCGGTGCACACCTATCCTTCCTATCCTGCTCTACGCCAGGCTCTCTGCTTCTCGGTGTGTCTGCCGGGCAACGCCCGCTCGGGATATGCACTTGTTATTTTTTTTCACTACTTCTTCCTCGTGCCTCTTTGTTGCTTTTCTTTGGAATCTTTGTCCGTTTCATGTAGGACAGGTGTCGGTACGGTTGCATGTCTCTCGTGGAGGGAAAAGCGCCAACAGAATTTGAATACGTTAAATTAAGGTTAGGTTAGGAGGATTGAGAGTAGTGGTAACTAAAAAAATGGAGGGTATGATTACAATTTTTTTTACTTTATTTTACATAACGAACAGCTGAATTCGCGTTGGTTGAGCTCGTCTTTTAACCCAGGTCAGGGCTGAAGCCTCCGGGCTACAATTAAGTATTTTTACGTACCGTTCGCATCGGCTCGGGTTTGCCGGCTGCTTCGGGTGTGTTCGTAATCGGGATTTCGGACGGGATCGACGTTGCGAAATACGCAATGGCGAAAGCGGATAATTGCGCAATCAAATTCAATTAATACGCACGTGGATTTTATGCGGTGTTAGATCGAAGATTTGAAATCGTCGTATCCGTTACGGGTTTAAGTGATTTTTGACATTTTTTTTTTTCTTCTTCTTTCTTTACTCATACATCTCTTTGACACGGCTGTCTCTGGTTTTGTCAGTGGGGCTTCGTCTATTAAGCCATAATTGTATTACGTCTCGTAATGGAGCAAAAGAAGTGTAATGGCGGAGATAATGCCATTGCTCGTGCAATGGGGCTCTCCTCCGTACTAACAGAACAGTAAAACTTTAATGACGGTATATTCAACGGTATTATCTATCGAGACCGGTAATGGCGCTGGTATAATTTTATTAGCGCGGGTTCTGAATGCTACTCGCGATATATGTGGCACTGGAACTAGTCTGCGCTGGCACTTGACGAACCAACTTCCGGGCGAATGCCCCGAGCGCAGCGCCTCTACCGGACGCCGCTAATAACTAATATGTATCTGTTCTAGAATCGAGCTGCCACTCTGTTAAATTGTATTATAGAAATATCTGATATACACACCTGATACCATTTATTGCCCAAACCGAAGTAACTGACCTGGAGTAATACACTTCGTTGATCGATAGTTCCGCCATCTTGAGATCAAAGGTTTAATATAGTTGCACATCATTTTTCCTATACATACAAATTCAATGTATCCCACAATCGATAAGGAGTTAAACGATCACAACAGTTTTTTAAGGAATTTTTTTCTAACCTCCAATTGTACGTTTAATGATGTTCGATGCTTCTTCGGCAATGTCATTCGATAAGTTTTTTCGGCCGACTGCAACTGTATCAGAATGTAGGTAACGGACTGTATTCATGATCTGGCAGTGCGTAAGTAGAAACTGACTGGCAGCGCGTAGCCAACATGTAAATAAGCTGTTCCAGCGGTGTTATTAGTGCCGTTTCATGGGGCGCGCAAAAATACAGTTGGCAGAAATGAAATACCGTGTCCCTCGTGAAACTAAGGAAACGCATGCAGATCGTGTCCGCTACTTATACGTAAGTACGTGTACGATACGTAGAGAAATATTGGTTTAACAAGCAGCCCACCTTCCGATCTAGGTATTGACTTTGGTTATCCCTCCGCGGCGTGGCGCTGCGATCGTTCGTGTACCCGACCCATATCTCAACTGCCTTTTAAGGATTAACGGATATTCATTAAGCGCCAAACACAACCAGTCTCCCGTGCTCTTACTACAGTATAGAGAAATTTCGATTTCAATAAGACAGCGTACAGTATACATATAGATATACGGATACTTGGGTCCCGGCTATTTTGTATAAATTAAATATGCAAGTTAGTTTCCTTCTTGGCTCGGTAGATCGCGGAGTGCATTGTGTATCGTAGAGAACTGTATCACTGAGGTTTGGTTATCATTGACCCAGTTACAGACAGAAGAGTCTACTTTATGTAAGTAAAATAGCCTGAGGATTGTTACCGGATAATGCATAAATAAATTAATTAACTCTGTGAATATATCAATCGAATAATTATCATCATACAAACGAGCGCTGTCGCAAGAATTACACGGAATTCTACGAGGGGTCAAAACGCACGTTAGTTTATATAGCATAACTAACGCCATCTGTCCACAGGAAGAACTACCATTCCCATTGGATTAAACATTCGGCGAACTTCGTGAGCGATCGGAGCTCAGTTATTCCCGTCGGCTCTTCTGTGCCAGCCAAATGTCAGAAATGCAGGAGACAGTGACTCGAACGCAGTGTGAATTACTTAGTCATTTGTCAAGTTATGAATTATTAGTGACATTTGTACAGGATCGATATTACGGAGTCGGATACGATGGTGATCGAGGATTCACTGTGGATTATGATTAAATGAACGGCAGTACATGTTTATTAGAGATGCGAGTGAAGCAGTAAAAGTAAGTCAGTTCGCGTTTGTGACGATAGTATGCTATATGCAATACCTTTGTTATATATATGTATATATATGTATATGTATAAGGACTTGATTTGAAAGAGCGAGACGAAGCGCAAACACAATGAGGGGGTAGAGGGGTAAGAAGAAGATCCCGTACCTAAGTCTTAGGGCTAAGGACAGCGATTCTTAGAAATGCCAGACGGTATAATCGTTCTCCTGGCGGCCGTTGTACGAATCACTAGCAGGTAGAGAATGCCCGGCAGGCCACAATTTCTGTAAATACACACTGAAAGCTTGCCGTCAGGCCTCTATTCGTGTGCTAAGAGAAGAAACTTTAATAGTCGCACTTCTAGCCATGGCTGAGCGAAATCAAAATAGTAAATGAAACAGTAAGAGTAGAATCGGTCGGCATTCTGCGACGACAAAGAGCATTGGCGCAATACTACATCACCATAAAACTCCTCGACCAATCATAGTGCTCGATCGTTCGACCAGACCTTACGGTAGAATTAGAATCGCAGCGTCTTTACGTGAGTCTGATTTTTTACTACCTCACGATCCCTGATAATAGATGACGTCTCTTCTATAAATTGACAATGTTGACACAATTGTCTCGTAATCAAAATCCAAGATGGAGGTGCTGGAAAAGTTTCGATCGGTATAAATAGTCGTTAGGGTATCGAGTGTTTAGGGTAAAAACGATAAAACTTGCCAATCGGTAGTTGACTCGGTTCATATTTCTTTACTATCTCCTTGGGGACCTTCCTGTGAGTTGTGGAGCCACAGCCTGCCTGTTAAACCAACATCCAAATACCTGCAGTTCTTACAATTCAACTTCTGTATTCATAATTAATCCATACACTCAGTCGTATTTTCTAGCCGTCAATCCCGATACAAACGGTTATCTGGTCAATGCTAATAATGCTTGCTGCTAGCGTAATATAACCTTTACCTCTTTTAAAAAGATTTTTAATATTATCGGTAAAATTCGTTCAACCGGAACGATCCAGTTGTGAATCTCGCAGATCTCGAATACCATACGTACATGTGGGTAGAGATATTCTGACAGGAGATTGAACGTTCTCGAGAGCATTCTTAACGCGCGTTAACCTATTAAAGAGTGCTAATTTACTCGTTGCCAATCGCTATGGAAATTCCATATATCATAGTCACTCTAACGGTCAACACTGCCTTATGAGATACGTGCGTCTCGGCAGGAATGATGTGTAAATTTCTAAAATAACACAAAATAAATGAAATAGAACTCGTCGATTCGTATGGAGGCAAGATGATTGTATGCTGACGATAGAAATTGAATAACCGTTACAAACGAGCGACAGCGATTGGGTAACGCCTAGACTTGACAACAGCGCTAATTGTCCTTAATGCCAAAAGTAAATCACATTATTATTTATTTTATTTTCTTTCTTTAAAAAGCGAAGAAGGCCAGTGGGCGCAATATCTTGTAGCGACATGCCGACAGCGCGAAATTACAATTGTCTCTGCACTGTTCCGTGTCGGCCAATTACAAGGAGACATTAGCGATTAGTATGCCGTTAAGGACTTAATTTTTCGACAGCAGCGCCACAACACACTTGCTAGCGGCATCGATTCGAACGTAGTAAATCTAAGCGTCGAACTACCATAATATTTAGATGCTGACTTCACGTGTATTAGCATAATGGTTTATGGGGCTAAAGTGTATAAGCAGGCGCGTAATGTCGTAGAAATCGGGTTAATAACCAATGAAGCAACGTTTTCATGCAAGGTTCCTAACCAGTGTGGGACGGCGCGATAGGTCTGATAAATAAATGAATTGAATATACGCCACGTTTAAATACTGCAAGCCCGTCGCGTTAACTGTCGTTAGTTTTACGGCGTTCCCGCTAGATGGCTATGCTGATCATACCCAAGACGTGATATTCCAATTGCCCGTAAGAGCTGTGGGACTTTTAGACATACTTATAACTAAATGTGCTCGCTCTTCCACGTCTTCCTTTCGCGGAGCCAGCTAGAAATAATGAAATTGAAAGTAAACGTGGACCGATATCTTTCTGGCGTTAATATAATTTTCTGTTTTCCTCGTCAGTGACGAGTCGAGTATAAAATTGTTAAATTTGTTTTCCAACTCTCTGCCGCTCTACACGGAGGCGACTTGTTCTCTCGGGCGTGGGAGTCCTGGACGACGACGTGGGATCGTCCTTGTCTTCTCTCTCGCGGCCCCCATTGTTCCCAACCCTCCTCTGACTTACTGGCTGCGGCGAGCGAGCATCGAAAGTGGTTTACTTTGCTTTATAATCTCGAAGCGAAGCAGCTAAAAGAACGAAACTGGATTATGTTATTGTTACGGCATTTCCTCGAGCGGCCACGTACCCTTCTGGAATTCTAGAGCGTTGCGTGCCGACCGAGGATCAGCCTGGTATAACGCGCATGCGCATAACCTCTCGACATCGAATCGGCAACATGGCGGCAATTTGAAAATGGTAAGTCTGTCACTGATTCTGCTACTGTTATTTTTATTGGCTTACTCGAACCTTCCGTTACATCCATTACTCGCGTTGCGTTCATACTCCTCGCATTACTTCGAGATTATATACTTTGACAAGTTTCGAAGATTCTTTTCAGGCTAACGAAATATCTGAAAACATCCTGAAATAAAACTGTTTCCTCTTACCCGGTGAATCGAATCGTTTGGACGGTACAGTCCTTCTTTTCTAGATGACTATATCCAGTGCAGGCACTGCCTACGTGCTACGTAAAAAGCCTCGATGAGTCTTACACGAATATTCGTGCCATTGAGAACCACTGGTGACTGCTGAGAAAAACTGTAACCCGAAGGTCTTGCAAGGCGCATTAAGCATTCGTTGATGTTACCTCATCGATGCTATCGTAGTTTGACAGCTCGACTAACCGACTACTGACTTGATGTATTGACAGTGGGTCCCGCTACCTAGCAGCTAGCACTAACTAATCAGTACCTTGACATCGCGAGCACTGGCACTCGCAAGCCGTGGCCAATCGGACAAAAACGTGCAAACGAACGAAGAAGTGCCCGATGACGTCGTTCACTGCGATTTATGATTTTATGACGGAAATACCTGACTACGGTAATCCTTGTATAAGCAAGTACGCCGTCTTACTTTATTCGAGCTTCGTTACGTGGTCACACGATACGAATAATTGTTAATTGGACGCGGTTCGGTTACTTTTGTTACGGGAAATCGTATTCTGGAAAATTGTCATTGTCTTTCAATTTTTTTTACCTATCAAATGACTCGCTCGATTCTTTTTTTGCAAATCTAAAACCGCTGTTTTTTTTTCATGTCAATACACATCTACATACATAGTATACGAACATTGCGACTATTAGCAGCGTGATATTCAAGGCTTTCGATATGGGAGAGATTCGTGTAATGTTAAAATAATATGACACGTATAAGAAAGGACAACGACGATACAACGATGTTTCGTCACGAATATAAAATCGTGGAATCCACGTGGTCGACCTTCTGACTTGTGTCTAATGCGAAATTAGAAAAGCTCGTTAGCTCCTGGCCAGTCTAACGCAAGTAACACCAAGGCGCAACGAAATCTTCTCATGATCCTGTCGTACCTCTAACGCGTGCGTTTCGCGTGTTGAATAATTACATGTGTGAAATGTATATACGCTGAGCATTATCGCGCGGCATCAATGTCGCAACGTTCCCATGCTGCGAACATTTCGAAACACGCGCAATTCCCATTCGCGCTAACCGATAGAAGTTTTCCTTATACCTTATCGCATGAATTTTAAAATATAGATACGTAATGTCAAAATAGAGTTAAAGGCAGTACTCTCATGATTGCTTTTTTTTTTTTTTTATTGAAACATATTGTGGCAGTCGCACGTGCACCTGTCGGGGTAATATGGTAATTGCGGAGAGTCAGCGCAATTCCAAGAAATTGATCGAACGAAATTGCAAGTACATTGCCATTCGTCGCGAGACAACTCTTCGGCATCGACTTCCGCCGATTTCAAGTGCGCCTTAATGCGTCCATCGCGCGACACGACCACTTCAGGTACGAGGCCGTGTCGCGTAACGTCCTTCGATATAGAAATGCGCCCATCGGCATCGTCCCCAGGGCTTCGTCCAAGTATTCAGTAACTGCGTTAAGAAGCCAGGGGAACGATGGATTCTGTCGCAGCCACTTGAAAACAAGGCTTAATGTACGCTCAACTTGAAAGTCAAGTTAGTCAACTCGTTCTAGAAGCTTTCGAAGTCTGGAAGCTCCTTACGAGAAATATCGCTGATAGCTTACCGCCTAGTCTTTTCTCGGAATGGTCGGAATTTTTATGTAAAAATGACAAAGTGCTACGGCAAATATTCAACTGTGACGCGTATCAACAGTAAATTGAATGGTTGAAAAGATTTGAATTTCGCCAGCGGACATTCCGTCGAGCCAGTTGAAAAAGTTGAACTCGACCTAACCTAATTTCAACTCCGTACTGTCGGCGCGACAAGACGCCGAGACCGTGGAGACAAACGTAAGCCCATTGGAGGTGGTTCCCGTGGCACAAGAAATGGAGGAAGGTTGTGTAGGAGGAGAAGGAGGAGGTCAGGTAAGGTTGCGCACGTTGTGTAGCGAAAGTGTACATAACACGCCCGGCGTGGCCGCAGCGGCCGGCGCAGCAGCGATATGAATTGCGGAGCGCGTGCTACCACGCTGCCAGATTACCACCACCAGTTCCACCTAATTGCATTAGCCAGCGCGAATGGCGGCAGCTATAAGCGACACTGATTTATCAGTGGCAAGTGTTAACCCCGTCGCCTAGTGCCGTCGTCTTATGTATTTATATTTAAAAGCCAGCAGTCAACGGGTTCGCCGCCAATCACCTAGCTCGATCGCGGGGATACCAGGAGGTTCGATGGAGAAGGAAAAAATTAAAAAGAATTTTTTTAAATCGCATGGCCACCGGATGTGGGGGGGGGGGAACAAAAAAATATTTCCCCGCTACCTAGTACCGGTCTCGACCGTTTCATTCGTGGTCGATCGAAATTCAGCTTGATAACGTAATTTCGTCAAAAGAAACCATGCTCTATCTGGTATCCTTTGCTTGTAACAATAATGGTGCAGAATCGTGGGGAGATTTTAACTCGAGAAAGGTGGCGCTCGCGTGTATATATATATATATATATATATTACGTAGACGTCCGTCCTGAACGTATTGCACGCTTGGGAACTCAACGCGGGTCTCGTCCTTGACCGGGTCTATCGTGTGACCGATCTCTGTACATCACAATGCCCCCCAAGCGCCCCCTAACCTCACTCCGTCTCCCGGTGGCCGGAGTAGCCGATCATTTTGTTCCTGTTTCAGCCGCTGTAACGTCGCCGGCAGCACCGACGGCATCAACGGAAACAACAGCAGCAGCAATAGCCACCGGGAGTTGGCTCGGCTCTCTCTTACAAAGCATTGTGCCTCCGCTTGGTCTCTCATTGTTTTTTGCCCTGGCGCAACATGGACTTCGAGGCCCGAAGTGATGGGGCCTCGATCGAGGATGCTCTCGGAGCAGCTCTGACAATTACGTCCGAGCCGTTCGGGGCTTTCACAGGCTAAACGGCCTTTGAAGTGCGCCCACTTCGAGCCGATTAGATTAGACTTCGTGTTTTTCTCCTTATTTTTGATTCCTGTACTCCGTCCTTGCCGACTGTTGTACGACGGCCAAGATTCAAACTAGGTAACTATATAAAACCCATTACACGCTCGAAACGCCTGAATTCGACGTGCATTCTGGGTAGCCCTTTCCTGGTAAACTGCACCAGGTGAACCAGTTCGGTGTATGCCAAAGACGGGAAAGATGAAACGCTTGAGAAATAGGGTACTGCTGTGATCCGATATATGAGTTCGTAAGAGTATCAACGCGATAGGCGCATTATTCTAGCGGATAAAAAAAGTAACTGTCGTTGCGTGATTCCTCGCGTATTTTATTTGTCAAATAAAAAGATGGATACCGGCTTTCGTGGTAGGGTACGTAGCGCGGTACTGCCATCCGAAAGACAGGTGTCCTTGATGGCGCAATTAAGATCCTCAATGAGGTCCTGTTTGCGCAAGGTGTATGTGAATCGACCTCTTTCCCCTATGACGCTCGTATACCGATGGGCGCGTGTTATGTGCGTCGCCACGAACGCCTACCGCCGAGAATGAGAACCACTGGGCGTAGTTAAAATAGTGGGAGTAGACTGGGGAGTAAGTAAGGTTCCCGGTGCGCGCGGCGCGAAGGGACGCGAACTGTGAGACAATGGAGCATTAAAGCCACGGCGTGGTTTTCTAGACAGGAAATTACAGGGATCACGCGGAGATTGACAGAAAAACGGCCCCGCCGCGCATGGAGATAGCGCGGAACATCCCCGTCTATTTCCTTCCTGTGTCAGCCGTACTCGGGTATACGTGAGAACACCCTTTGCTGAGCTTGCTAATCGGTGATCCTTAATCACGTCCAGCTGTGTATTGACGACCCGAGTATTTGAATGGTCTATTATTCGGTCTCGAAGAAATTTCCTCAAGTTAGCCGTGATCTTAAAAAATAATTATCTGAAGATCGAAAAAAAGGATCGACGTGACTGCTGGCCAGGTGTCCAGGATGGATCGTAAACGATGGACAGGTACCGACAATCCAAGAACACGGTTGACGAACGTCTTTGGTCAGCCATAACGAAGGGGTAATAAATCGAGGTGGTCGGCTGGCTATATATATATATATATAAACTCTGTACAGCATTGTAGATGTCTTAGGTATAAGGCAGGTAAGTAGGTAAAACGTAGCAACGTGCCATGCAATGTGGCGTACCGCGAGGTGGTCAGTGCTCAGTGGTCAGTGGGCAGGTCCATCGGCTGGCTAATAAAGGCGGCAAGAGGAATCATGGGATCAAACAGGATATTGGCAACATTAAGTATAAATGCAACCTAGAGATTTATGTCCGGTGAACGCAAAAGGGATGAGGTCGCCGTCGAGCAGCCGCGAGGCCTGGTGGACCACACCGAGTGCTCAACCGCTCGTGGATCGTGGGGGGCCCTTACCTTCGGCTTACTTCGGCTTTCCTCGGTCTGCCCTTATAATACCCATAACATCACCTTTATCTCCTTCTCCATATCTGTACTCGACTTTGCTCCTCTGCAACCCTTCACTTCCTCTCTTACGTTACTTGGCTTCGCTTGCTTTCCTAATCCTATGCTTATCCGTTTGCCGAGAAAAATTAATAAATCGAAGTGATCGATCAGTGATCTGTACCGTATCTAAAATTTGTTGCCCGTGTAATCTGACTGTTTCCTTCGTTAAAAAAAAAAAACAATCGCTCAACATTCCATTGCTTACAACAATTTACGTAGTGCCGTTGAAAACTATCATTAGGAACGATACAGAATAGGACTTATATTGCTCTTTCCTCCAGCAAGTATATACCTTGTCTTTTTTTCCCGCTTGGTAAAGTACCACTGCACTGTATTATTCGCAAAGAGTTACTGCCCCCCCCCCTCCTCCCCCCATTAACTTACTATACCGAGGATCGATTACTTAATGAAAAAAAAATTTCGCACGGGACTGTATTATTATATAGAAATCAATAGCTATTCGATAGGGTAAAAATACTCGTAATCCATATAAGATAAGTTCAGCCCACTTTCCATGTTCCTTTGATTGAGTCAATAAGCTAACTGACGGGGTCAGTAAGTTCATGGAAAATCATTGATCATGATACCATACTACCTCGTGATTTGTGAATTTTATATTTAAAAAAAGTTGCCTCCTCCATATCGACAGGTATAAAGATAACCTGCCACTCTCGTGTATTCGCCCAGTGACGTCCTGCAATTATCAAGAGTATCCTATCTCCTATGATCCTTTCCTAGGTAGATACACGTCAGAAACGAGTGAATCTAATCATTAACTGCAGTACCGAACCGGTTCGTACAATAGCGTGATCGGTTTTTAAGTCGAATCACCTTTGACATCGCTTAACTGTACATAGACGGACATTACGGTTAAACGGATTAGCAGTATCCAATAAAGGGACACACATCTAATTCATCAATCAATAATCAGATTCATAATTCATAAGGCATAACCACTGGCCGTAGTAACGATCGGTCTTAATTCCTTAAACGCAAAAAAAAAAATTTTCATTTTTTTCCATCCACTTGACGCATATCCTACCTCCGTACGGGGAATGCTTAACCAACTATTTGTACTATTTGCACACATGGCAAAGTATGACCGCATGCTATGAGCGGTATCAATTAGATTGTAGAATTTCTACATAATCCAGACAATCCACACACAAAGTTACTGATTGAGCCACACATAAGTAATCACCAGTCGCGCACGCGTTAACGTATACAGCGTTAAGTATTTATGACAGACTCGCGTGTGCGGCTGCACGGTGCTGTGTGGGTGCGCCTTCGTTCTTATGGGGGGAAAGGCCGCGACTCCCTTTCTCATTGCACCAGGTTTGCACCCTGCTCCTGCGAGGATCGGAGGATCGACGAATCGGTTCTTAAGTAAAACATAGAAACTTGTAGGAACGGAGCGCGCGGTTAAGGTATGCAATCATGTCATTAGAGCAACGTGTCTGTAGGACGATGTTCAAACTGAACTGCTGGTGCATACCAGAGTTGCTTGTGCGGCGAGTGTGCGTATATGTATATATATTGTGAAAATAAACTCGAAGAATTCTTGGTGAATCGAGGGGAAGCAAGATCAGGAATAAGAAAAGAAGCAAGAAAGACTGCGTAATCGTATGTACCCACGTAGTTGAATACTCCATCTAAGGTATGCAGTATCCGTTACTGTGAGTACGCGCCTTATAGATCGGTAAGAGCCGGGCCCGACTGGCGCAGAGCAGCGTGTCACTTTACGTCGTCGCGATGATCTTATTTCAGTCGTGACGATGCGAACCGCCTTGTCTTACGGTTCTTGACGAGTCCTTTAGCGTAGGACACTCGGTGGAATGTCGTCGGCAGTCACGAATACTCGCCCTGAGGTTGGCACTGGTACGCCGCTGTCTCAGGGAGTCCCTTGCTCTCGTGCACGTACTAACCGATTTCGTGCCGATCGAGCTCCGCCGTTCTATTCAATGTCAGACGTAACGATCGTAGCAGGTCCATTTGCGCGGAATGGAAATATATAAAAGAGATCAGGTCGGTTCACGGAACACGCACCGATTTTTTCATCTGCTTTCTTTTAATACCGATCTAGGCTTCCGCTCGACTATCGGACACTCGATTACACGAGATCACCGTTAAATTCGAGAGCCGCGCAAAAACGCATCCACACTGTAACAATACGTGTCGAGAAATCGAGAGCGGATCGATCGGGCCCCGGCTCTCTTGAGCGAAGCCGCAGCTGGGTGAGCGATTACCGATCGGAATTCTTTTTCGATGCGTATCGATTGATCGGGGCAGGCTGGAGGAGGAGGCGGGCGGGGGAGGGGATCCTTTGACGCGTGGCTTTGTATAAAACCGTCGTTAAACGTGAGCGCGCGCTCATGCGCATGCGCAGTGTATACATACGTCAGATACCGATTTCACACGATCTTCAGACACGACGTCTGATACGTATGAAGATACAGGAGCAAACAATGTGGCCTTGCGTCATCTGGCGTGGACTGTAGGATACTGGTACGAAGATGATTCATCCTGTTCTCGGTAAGCGATTCAGCCTTTCTATCTGGACTTCCTGTGGGACGTCGTGGGGATATGCTAATAGGCCGATCCGGTCTGTAGAAAAAAGTGCGGCGATCAACCGTAATAAAGGTGAGCCAAGTCTACGTCCTACGGACGACCTGGAAGGACTGGAGGGTGCGCGGGGTCGAGGTTAAATGTGCCTGTGCAAGGACGTTGAAGGTCGGGGGACCTCAGCGGAGTGGATCGTCTATGGGATACGTGTGGTATATGTACTGGGGATACGTAAAGGTGGCAGTGCCATCTGGTTCAGGGGTGTTGCGATTGGTGGTGCTAAGGGGGTAACTATGAGATCTAATATGGATTATGATTTGCAACGTAGCTGGATGTTGCTGTCTGAGATATACTGGGATGATCGATATCATCAATCGTGTCGAGAGTAATTATGGCGGATGAAGAACAAGGAACAAGAAGAATAATAAAGATGGAGGAGAGACGAGGGAAGAAAAAGTAGAGAGTAAAGTAAAGGGTTCCTGCGGTTGCAGCCGTGTTGTTGCGGTTAAAGCCGTAACACGTCACGTCCAACCTGCAGCCACTTCTTAACTACCCACTCGGCGGAATACTTGCTTGCTTACCCGCTAGGCTGGTGGCTTGGTAGCAGCGTACGCATTTATAATATACTCGCCGAGACAACCACTGCTCAATTATTACTCCACCTGACCGCAACTCTGATAGTATGGACTCGCTGGGTATCACCTTGAATCATTCTCAATACGTGTCGATATCCGACAATAATCATCCTTCTTGTCTTCCATCTGGTTTTCGTGCGTTTTTCGTATGGCGACAGTAAGTTTCGTCAGTTAACCGTCGAGGGCGCCACGCGCGCGTCTTGCTGAAAACGGCGGGAAAAAGTGGACGGCGTAGTGTCGAAAATTTTACGAAACAAACTGTTTCGGTATTAGTATGGATGGTTGTATCGATGTTGTATCTCGTAAATGATTTTTTTTTAATTTATCACGGTTCAGAGAGGTCGCAGATTTTTCGATAGACCAATAAGCACCACTTCCGTTCGCTTTGAAGATTGACTGCCGTATAAAAAACTTGAAGGCGTTGGCCCGTGTGACCGAGCGGTACGGAACATCGAGAGAAGGGATTTTAAAAAAAAAAGTGGAACGCGGCGAGTTTCAAAGACTCTACGTAGCCGTGGTGGTCGAATGGGGAAGAAGTACAACGACAAAAAATTGTAAGAGAAAGAAAAAATTCGATCCACCTCGGCATCAATAATCTGCATTTCCGACGGACTGTTTTACACGACCACCTGCTGCCATCTGTGGGATTGCAACGCGAACGAATCCGGCCTGTCAGTGTATACGTAGCCAGTGGGGAAACTCGGTAGGTAACTGAAGGAGCGTCTTGAGCTTCGTGCTTGCAGGTTAAAGTCGCGCTCGCACGATTAATAACGTTCGATATCTTGTTAATTCGTCGTGTCCTGTGTAAAAATGGCGTCGAAAGAAGTCGATCGAATCGCGACCGACTCTACGGTTATCGGCGTTGACTATTAATAACTGCAATTAAAACAAGCTGCTCCTATTGACAGATTGACGATGCGCCTTTCTTTTACTTTGCTCACGTGAGTTACGGCTTGTGTTGGCCGATTTATTAATTTCAGTTACTTCACTATCCCGTCGTGTATTAATAGTAGACACTACGCGCCATATGCACTATATGCCATGGAGTATCGTAGAGCATAAAATACATCGCAGCGGCTTACGGTCATGTTTATGTCAACGGAACGTGTAGGCGGTAGTTATGAGTTCGCTTGCTACTTCACTCCCGTTGTAGTCGCCCGGTGCGGACTCACCTTAGGGACTCGTTATATAGAAACGAGCCGAACATGCCTACCGCAAATAATAATTTTATTCTCCTTATAATATTGCCTGCCACTGCGTACTCGAGCAACCTTACACGCAGTGTACTCTGGTTTTTTAATAATTTTTTTTTTTCAATACCAAATCGATCACAAAAAATATTTAAAAAATCTTTAAAACGTACATAACCATGAAAATCAGCTGTTTCTCCCTCAGTCTATTTCTAGTGACATTAACCTTAGGAAATCCCTCTTTAATTAACGCGTACTCGCAACTTTGCACTATTCGAGTAGTCAATCAAGGATTACTTGCCACTGCTCGGATACAAAAGCACTGTAAAGCGTAAAGCCTCGATAATACGTGTACTAGGTTAGGGGTGGAATAGGGTAATAGGGAGGCACGGTAAGCACTTGGCGGTTAATAATTCGAGCGATATCTAATTCTGGCTTCGGGTATGACGAATGGCCCGTTATCCACGCGGGTCCACGCTTCGGTTTCGGCTTGGTGGGAGCACGGGGGTGAATACCGGGTAGGGGCTGAAGGGGGTGGCAGATTGATCCGTCACGGAGCGCGAGCACAATCACCCCCATTAGACATTATGTGCCTCCCAGCCACATCCACAATCACATATCGCGTACACATTCACAGTCAGCTACCGGGGCAGCGAAATGCATCCACTCCGTAGTAGCGGCCTGAGCTATGATACTTGCACTGATCTACCGTAGTGGCCAGCAGTGTAGCCGGTTCGTATTTGTACGCCCGTAGGGGCAGCTTCGGGATTGGAAAAAAACGGCCACGCAGTGGCTCGTTCAAGCTTCAAGGGTTTAACGTAAGAAAGTAACAAAGAGAGAAGGTACGTCGAAGAGGCGAAAAACTAATAGAAAGGCGACGAGGGGTGAAAGAAACGAAGCAAGGGGTAACCAAGTAAAGTGCAACGAGAATATTCAGGTGTACACGCGACGAAGTAAGAAAAAATGTTCTTACGATCCCGCCCGTTGGACTTTCCATAGAAAAATGTAGATGGCGCCACGCGCGCGCGACTAACGGAATACCCCTGAACTTCGTTAGGGCACGAATCTTTAATAGAAGATAATTTATGAAATCTCGTTCTCGGGATCCTTCCTTTTGAAATAAACTGTAGACTCCAGTGCGGAGTCGAGTTCTTGACACGAAACGAAACGCGTGCGGCGACACGGAGCGCTGCTCACCATTTCCCGCGACTGCTAAAGCCACCCACGACGCGCGACGCTCGTTTGTCATCCGACAAATAGCCTCTCCACGTGGCTCACGGTGCGACGCACCGCGTCGCGACGTGCGCTTCGTTTCTCCGTAGCCTCGTTCCTTCCACCGTGTCTCTCCTATCGTTCACTCGAGAGAACCACTTCTTCGGGAATATGTATCATTATTATTATCCACGAGTTGCACGGAGTATTTATGCTCTGCGCAGTGCCAACTCATTCACGACATCTGGCGCGCATCCTGAAATCGGCCGAAAGTATCGGGTGTCTCGGAAGGTTCGTAAGTTGATCGATTTTCGTGAAGCGCTCGATTACACCTGAGGGCACCTCAAGGATTGAGACATATCGTTGTCTATATTCATCGGCAGTGGCAGCGGTACTTGGATTTACAGGAGTGAGTGGAATAAAGAAAAAAAATTCAAATTAGAGGAACCACTCTGCGTCGAGCGGTGGGAGGCTTCTTTGGTAATGTTACTGTTACCGTGCATGGCCTGCTCCGATCCCACTCAGATCTTTTCGGCAGGAGGGCGATATTCGGGAAGGGATTGGAATTGGGATTGGGTGGATGCTGTGGCTCTATGGCTCGAAGGGTGAGGTGAGATGAATAAATAAGAGGGTTTTGAAAGGCGGCGGTGGTCGGCCGCGAGGTTATTACGTGGCGTCACGCGATGATGTATCCGCACTGGTTCAGATTGTCTCCGCGAGATGGGACCACCGAGCGTGAAATATGCACCACCCCTCTGGAAACTCCCGGGAGGTTACCCTGCTGCCAGTACACCCTTATTCACGAAGACATCGCCACCTACAAGGAGACTGGTACACGTGCAAAAATGCGATAGCTTTTGAGGATGCAAGTATCGTGCAGCTAAAATAAGGGATGATAACAAAGTTTCTCAATTTTTCAATATATATATATACATAATCCAGCACCATCAGGATACTCATAGTTTTCATCATTTTTTTTTTTTTCACAGTTGTATTCTCTCAGCAGACAGTTCGACCTGAAGCATCGGGAATCAAAGATTTCGAAGGGTGGACCCCTCTTCTTTAAAGTATCACGCTCGATTTATCAGACTGACTTTGCTCTATTGCTTTCTCTATTGCTTATGGGATACATGTCTATTAACTTTGTACACTCTATATGGTTCGGCGTACGGGGGAACCGATGGTCCACTGTAACGTTACGTGAAAGCATTAAAGAGGCTATTTTTGGACGATGTAGTAATAATTTCCATATATATGCGGTGCACTGACGGGACATAGATCATAAGGGACCGCAGCCCGCGCCGTTCCTCTCCCAACCCGAGCCCCGTATACTCAGCCAGTGAATTTGCCGCCGCCTCCGCCACGCGGCAGCACGTGCCCCTTTCGTCCCGGCCACGTACCTCCCTCGCTCTTCACTCTTCTGTCATAGGGTTGCCAGGAACCGGCACCCATTCGACCTATTCCACCCACCACAACGACAATCCACTCAAGTGCATCCCCTGGCCATATAACCCTTCTCCGGCCCATTACCAAAACACTATTCATAACGAATACGGTGAAACCCCATTGATGTCATCCGTTTATACGGAAACTTCCCATTAAATGAATTTACGTATATGGGACCCCCTTGGATCGCTCGTCGCCTCTTCGTGCGGTTGATTATTTACCTTTCTTACTTGTCCAATTTTTATTATTTAGCTTTTACTTCTATCTTTTACTCAAATTACAACAATGGCAATCGAAAAAAAAACGTCATTGTTGACCAAGGACAAAGGTTTGCATTTTTTGGTAGTATTACGTAATAAGCGAAAGAAACGACTGTACTATTGTACGTGAACATTTTACATTGGAATAATAACTGGGAACAGGAGTAACGTATACTTGTCACTTTTGAACAGAGAGGGAAATCGATAATAACAAAAACATTAGAATTTCGTCTTAGCCGTTATTGACATCAGTATAGGTTCTTCGTCGAACGTGAACGGTCAGTTGGTAAAACCGTGAAACGTAGATAAGCCAGCGTTATCAAGCGATCTAGTAAATATTCCAAGTAAAAATAACGATTCCAGTGATTTTACACAGTTTTTCATAATTTTCGTGATAAAATGTCCGTCGAGATCGATATTACAAATTCATGGGAAAGCGTGAAGTCTTATAAACGCAGGAAAAAACGCGACGTGACATCATCGATTATACTTATCAGTAAGTCTTTTTTAAATCCTGTTATCATTACCTGATTGCCCAAAATAAGGGATCTCGAGTAAAAACTCAAATTAATCATAAATATTTATCACGTCTTTTTCACTTAACAAGTAGCTCATTTGCGCGATATAAATTAGTATGGGCGTCGTCGCGCGTGTATTCAGTCCGAATAAATGTCAACGAAAAATCCTAATTGACAATTTATATCGCTAACCCCTGGTCCCCCTCCCGCCTTAAAATCAACATGAATTTCTTGCATACTAAAAACCATAATGATCTCCACGTAAAAGCACGCGGGCGCTCTTGGACGAGTGAAATAATCGCGTATAAATAAATGGGGATGATAGATAGAACGTAATCATATTATGATCCTGTGGCCTTTAGCTCCCTCGGGAATAGCACCGGGGGTGTGTTTGACATTTAGCATTTCCCGCGGGAAGTTGCAAGAAGAGCCAGAAGCTTGTCTAGCGGTCTCTGCGGAGTCCGCATGGCGATAGAGCTTCGACGTAATCCAGAGATCGGTAATGGCCGGAGTGCCACCCGTTTTCAATTAGGCAAATACAATCGAGAACATTCCCATCGGTCGAAGGCAACAGCGTAAGATCCTGTTTCTTAAACTATTCGCATTTTAATTCGCAATGGCAAATCGCGCTCACGTGCAATTTGCTAGCTAATTCGAAGTGGCGTGAAACTCGCTCGACGGCCAACATAGATCTATCAGGTCTTGGGTAGCAATTTATTTTTGTATCAAGCGAGATGTGTCTAACTAGTTTGTCCTGGAGAAAGTAAGGGTCCTTTTCTCAAGATTAACGATACTTTAGTCCTGTTTTAAAGAGGCAAGCGGTCCCCCCCCCTCTCCCTCCTCCTTCAACCCTCGCACTCCGAAACCTCACTCTAGCTTCCGAATCCTCCTTCGGGTCTTCTGGCTGCCTGGTTGCTCCGCCGAAGTCGAAATCACCCTTAGCCCAGACCCGAGTCTCAACTTGATCCCTCCTCAAGCCCCGCGCACCCCCGTAAGCTCGCCGAGTCCCAAGCGAAGCTGAGTACCAGTGGTCTCTCTGCGGGATAAACCCCATTTCGTTATTTTATACACCCCCTCTCCCCCTCCCTCCTCCAGCCCCTCCTAGAAAAAGTAGCAATCGTTGGAACTTGAAAGCGTCGCATTTTATGATGACTACAAAAGTGGTCGCGGGTTACAGGGACGGGGATGCGAGTGAGAGCGAGACAGGAAGCGCGATTGCACGAGAGGAAGTGAGACAGGAAGCGAACCCCAAGCTCAGCCCAGCTAAGAGAGTAAGCGAGCTGCGATGGGGCTAGGGACTTGAATTGATTGCTTTCATTACGCAAAAAAGTCTCCCCCACGGCTCTTGGTATTTTTAACTTGTGCCGCGGTGGCGAATAAGTAAGTGCGCTATTTACATCAAATCTCGTAAGTTATCGCTCCGCGCGGATACGGCGCATAATGTCACTCGCTAAATCTTACGAGCGGAAGTCGCGGGTACTCGTCGGGAATTCATTTTCCGATAGTCGATATCGATGATCGATGTCGAAACAAAATACCAAAATTTTACTTAATTTTACAGGGACCCTTCGGTATACCTATATACGCGTGTACCTGGGTCCATTTCGAGAACGTGAAAGAAAAACCATATTTCATCGTAACGATTGGAAATCGATCGAAAGCGCATAATGATATCGCATGGATATTCGCGGAGTCAATCATGGCGGCCGTCCTTCTCGATTCGCGCACTCTTCGATCTTCCGCCGAATGACAAATGAGATTAATGCGAGGGCTTAGCTGGTGGATTAGGGAGGTTAGGTTAGGAGGTCGACGGGTGAGGCTGTGATTAGGTAGCCATGAGCGCGATGCACCCGCACCCCGTGATCGATGCACCCGAAGCGACGGCAACCTCATCTGCATCTGCTTCATCTGCTTCATCTGCTCTCGGTAGACTCACTTGCTCGCTTGACAACCGACTCGTTCCGTCTCTCTTGACTAGCGCACCCTGTCGCTTCGCGACGCTATCCGGCCCTGAGCTACCGCCCCTGAGCAACCGCCCCTGAGCAACCGCCCCTGGTCCTCTTCGGGCTCCAAATGCCTCTCTCATACCGAGCGACCTAGTGCAATCATGTTGGGACATATTGCACGTCAACGCGGCCGTGCTTGCTCGTTCGTTTACGCAAATTATATGCCAAACTGCAATCTCGGCTTCCTGGATTAGCGCGGCAGCGTCACGTGAAAAGTTCGACGGTGAGAAATGATGAAGTCTTCTGGATTTCTAGGAGAAATCCAATTACCGAACTCATTTTTTTTCATTTCTATAACCCCGTATTTACTCCCTAGAATCATTGTCAGAAACTAAAGGCAAACAGGCTGATCTGTGAGGAACTGCACGATCCTTTCGCAGAGCGATACTTGTATTACAAAGAAAGCTATCGTACGTATTTGATAGGGGTCTTCTTTATACGGCATGGAATGTAAAATAAGACCCCTAAACATCGGACAGTTGCGGTACAGCTTTGATTTCCATGAAACGACGTCATGCAGATCCTACTGTAGCACAGTGGTTACGCAAAGACGTCTTTCCACGGACAAAAGTCCGCGATCCCATGTATCTAGTGTCAAGCGACTATGTCTACATATAGTTAGTGGGGGAGTGTGGGACTACGTTGGTAGCGTGAAATAGATGGCATCGAGTGAACTCGAAGGAATGGAAGAAAGAACGAGCGAGCGAGCGCACTCGAATGTAAGCCGGCCCTTGTGAGATTCGCGGCCCAGCGTCGATCCCACCGGAGCTATTGCCACCTATGGCTGACCGCACCTTCCGGGCGAACCGGGCCGATCCGGCGAGATCGGAGTACCCTGGGCAATCTACCCGGAGACAGCCAACCCCGTCCTTCCTTCTGCTCCCCACTACGAGCAGGTTGCCGATTCCTTCCTGGCCGTGCAGCACCCAGCGCCTTGCTCTACCTGATCTGTGATCGGATTGCGCGACATAAACAGTCTTGTAATTAGTTGCGTCGCGACGGTAGCATTCAGCCCACACACGACCGATGCTGACCGTAGGCGTTCCGTCGCTCTACGGTACGTGGATACTATCCGTGAACATTGCGATTAATTTTTTATCGACTGCCTGTAGAATTATTGTTTAAAATAATTTTTTTTTTCTTCGAATTTTTATATAACACATACTTCAGAGTGAGCAAGAGCGAAGGGCATGCTTACGAGGAACTTGTATCTTAAGAGTGTTCGGATTTTGACAGACGTCGAGACGCCTGATATCGGTACGAGAGTGAGGACTTTTATAGGAGTCAATAATAACCGAAGGAATCTGTTAAAGAAGCTAGATCATACCGGGTGTCACGGGAATAACCGATGCTCATAGTGCCAGTCGATTTCGCGTGGCACTGTTGGCGCTCCTGAAGCCGGCGAACGTTTATTTCGCGCAACCTTTGCCTCGCGACGCCAATAACGACGTTATCCCGCGCGACGCCGCTCCCGTAACCCTGGCAACCCCCGCGGTTGACGCCCTCCCGACGTTCACGTGACCCTGCTCCCGGCCAACAGACGCTCGCCGTCGGGATGCTGGATACGGAACAAGGGCTGCCAGGCGGAGCTACTCGTCCGTGGGGATGAAACCCGACGGCGCTCGGGGGCGAGACGTCGCCGAAAGTCACGTGCCGACGCCAAAGCCTCCAAAGCCTCTCCATGCTTCCGCGTCGCTGCAACCTCGGTCAGCGCCAACTGCTTCACGTCGGATAGGTTGCCAACTGTCTGCCACTAATTTTAAACCACCCTCCTGGAATTTATTGCTGATTGCTCGTGCCTGATTCCCGATGGTGGCTAACCTTCGCTCGCGTCTCGACGCTCTATTTGTTTGCTGATTGTGGGAAATCACGATTCTCGGCTCGGACGGATTTTACAGAAACAGGGGACAGTGAAGTGTTAATCGGAGCTGATTGAGACACCAGGTATTAGAGTCAGTGAACGCGATTAATGTTCTACGAGCCAATTGGATAATTGGGACCTTCACGAAGTTTCGTAACTGCTACGTGTACTGGTATTACGTTGTTTTGGTACTTCGCGAAGTGAACCAAGTGAAGCTCCGTCGGATTGGATAAATACGAGTTTTGTGCTATTTACAAAAAAAAAAAAAAGGATTTTTTTAAACGTCATAAGGATCAATACCGATTCTGTTAAGGATCATTGTCATCGATCCTCATGATCAATCAAACTAAAGATCTGCACAATTTAACGACCTAGGGATGACACCGATCTGATAACGATGACCCTCTGCACGATTGATGCTCTTATCATCACAGAATACACATCAATCACAATCATTACTAAAACTACCAATTCTTATCTAATCGGCATAAAATTGTCCGTGACTTGAAAATATCGTTATCGTCACTCAAATCGAAAATGGATTTTACTAATTTTTGTTATTAATCGCCAGTGAAATCCTTGTTAGGACACTCGAGGGATCGATTAGAACGAAATGTGTTTTGCTCCAATAGGGGTGTGGTTTTAGTGTTCTCGCGGGTGATCGTGCTAATAAAATTAGTGCGATTAAATACAAGGAATTTTCGCTTAAGGATAAAAACGGCCAGGACGAATGTCATATAAGAAGGAAATAGCGAAAAGTTGTTCACGTGGATGACGAGATGACCCGACGCTCCGAATGGCATCCTCAGCCAGCCGTCGTCCTGTGCCACAAAGAGGATCTTGATGACAGTCATTGTCGACCTCAGCCATAGACTCTCACGAGCTGCGAGCCAAAAGGCAAAAATAACTTGTAAAGGCACCTAAGAGATCTTCATTGGCAGTCTATAGAATCAATAGAGTTCAATAGGTATTGGACACCTTGAAGCATCCAGCTGGATTCTCAGAGCCGACGGCCGGCGGGCCGAATAGTTACGCGATGGACCTCAGCACTGCTTATCGATACAATCAGAACATGATGGAATACTACACTTGTAAGATTGTTGGTCGAATCGACACACCATTTTATTAATGATATTATTTTTTTTTTTTTCCATTGACAATCTTCGAATTTCGCGCACTCTACGATTTTCATTGATCGCTTAAGAAAGTATTGGTTGGGTTCAAGTGGCTGCTTTTTGCGCTTGTGACGTCATTTTCAAATTTCATCGATTTTTCATAAGTACGAACATAATTTAGGGTTCCGTTGTCACTTCGAACAGGCATGATTTACTTTAGTAATTTGTCGACTGTATGGCGTTTGGTTACGTGTAATGTCTTGTATGGTGTTATATTATATTTTTTGAATTTTAGTCAACTTTATGTATACTTGGTTAATCTTTTGTTTTTATATATATAGCGAGTGCTGAATAACGTGTACAATTAATTGTCTTTTTTTCTTCATACTCAATTGGAAATTCGTATTTTGAATTTTAATTCTCACGCTGTCACGTTTGTCTTCACATTTATATTTCCTCAGTCACGCGGTTAAACGTAATGCGATAAATAACCTGGTGCACATAACACGTGCAAAAAATATCGCAGTTATCGCGCGGCGCGTACGGACATAAGGGAACAAGAAATATTTTCAATAAAACTCGTAAAACTTCAGCAATCGAGAAACGTGATACGCAAGTAGCAAAAAAGAAGGGACATCTCGAAATACAAAAAGTATAATGCAAAATCTGAATAATCGTATTTTCCAAAAATTTGTATTCATGAAAAATTAGCACAATTGCCCGATGCGTTTCTAACGTTTACTCGACATCCACCCGAGATCACGAAATTACGAAATGATTGACCGAACGATTGTCACACTAGGAAAGTGGCGATCGGAAGGGCACAAAATTGATCGGTATAATATCGATATAATCGATAAGTCGAAAGCCACGTAGCGATCAGAAGTAAGAAAAAAACAAAGTATCGATCGGCTTTTGCTACTCTCTTGCACTGGTATGACGTAGCGGTACATTAATCGATGAAAAACCAAACCGCAAGGCGACGGCTGCTCTGTTCTGCGTAGGAGTTTAGAATGCAAAAACGGAGCAACTGTCGCGATTAGACACTCGACGACCAATCCTCGAGTTTTTCGCGCACTTATTTCTCCAAGCTAAAAGCACGGAAACAGCCGGAAATCCTATCCGACAGTAATAACGAAATTTTTATAAAAATCTCAAAAAATACACTTTCTCACAAAATATCAATGCCACGACTTGAAAAAAAAATTTTTAAATACCAACTGAAAAATATAAAAAAATTAGAAACGTCCATCCAGCGTGACATCACGCCCAAACATAAATTCCTGTAAAACTGTTACCCGATCAAAACCGCACTCGCACGCGAGCATTTCCAGTACGTTAAGAATCCAGTACTAATGGACTAATAATTATGTAACATTAACAAGAACGTCCCAGCGACTGTTCCCATCGAACGATCACTGCAAATTGTTTTGCCACTAGCCGACGGCTCCTTCCTCATATTATCCAAGAGGCAAAAGACTACAGTTCCCGTGGTAAGCCCGACTGCACGGTGTCTATCCAATCATCATTAGCATTATGGAATCATAGAAACGCCAAAACGCCGTAACAATTGACTGAGATCGACAACAATCGGTAGAGTCACATTCGAGCGTTGCGTAATACCTAAATTTCTTTTCTTTTTCCGTTCCGTCTCGTTTCGTACGTTCCGTCGTTTCGTCGCCGTCGCGAGTCAATTTATTCCGGACGAGCGGGTAATAAAATCTTTTCCGTTCGCTCGGTACGCAAACGCAATACATAATACGGGGGTAACACAATATATATGAACAAAGCCATAAGAGAGAAATATCGAATGTCTACTGGAGACCTATATCAAACTTCTTGGCTCCTGACACGGATACGCGCGTTATACCTATTATACGTATCTATTGGATAGGATAGACGCACATATGCATATAAATCTACATGCATTTCGATAAAATTTTCCCATTGGCTGTACACATTAAAACGCTACCTAAAACCCCCTCTGTACTTCTTCACCTCCCCACCCTATCCTCTCTCAAGAATATCTTCAACCCAGCATCGTCTCGCTGGTGAATGAATGATTCTAGAAAACCACGTGGTAATACCCTGCGGTAGATCGAGCGACCGGATCAATCCGATTGATCGTAGGATCGAGGGAATCAAGAAGCTATGAGAATTCGGCCGTCCGGAAGTGGTCACCGTAGTGCCTTTACAGCTCAGCGCGCAGCTAGGTCATTTTATTCGCATCACTGTTTTTCAGCGTCATGAGATTAGTCAGAAAAAAAATGTGTCCTCCGATTGTTTCTTTCATTGCCCCCTCTACCTGCTTTCTTAATATCCCTTATTTACTACAGTATCTGCTGTACCCGTCGGTGACGTGATATATACCGAGTACCGGGAAGATGGTTCAAATTGTTCGTTTAACCGGAAAGAAAAATTTTGTATGCCAGGGCTCATAGACGGTTCGGCTAATAATAATAATAACAACAACAATAATAATAATAGTAACAATAGTAGCACCGAAGGTTACTCAGCGTCGTAACACATAGTAGTCAGCATCCACTATACAGCTAAAGGCTATATGGGTGTTCCGGGATGGTCCAGGAACCAGGGGGTTCGGGAGGAGAGTGAATCGGGAGTGAAAGAGGCGCAGGAGGATCGAAGGGTGTAATGGGAGGGTGAACCCGGCCGAGCTGGACACAAACCCTCGTATAGTTGTGGTCAGCAGGCGTGACGGCGCGTAGGGTAGAAGCCAGGCTTTGCCTACTATGTGCACAACTACTATTTCGCTACTATATCTACTTGCTCTGCCACCATGATCCAACAATCCCCTGAGTGGGCCGCGTCCCGTTAGCGTTCGGCGGGAAGCAGAGGTGGGGGTGGGGGGGTTGCGTAGGGGCGCGGGGAGGAGGGTGGGAGATTGCGACCATAAACGCGAAAGCGAATTGATTTGCGAGCGGAAGTGCGTATCGTTTCTGGTAATGATCGGACGCTCAGCGCCGCGCCGCTGAACGTTAGTCCGACGACGCTCATTGTCTTCGGTAGCGTCGATGCCCGAACAGCCGCGGAGACGATCGTGAACGTCGGCCGAGGGGGCTGTCGCGGACGTGCTGTGCGGCGGCTGCCGCTACAGGATCAGAAAGGAGGATCGATCGGCAAAAAGTCGAAGGCCGTTTCCGACTCGTCAAGAGTTTTTCTCCTCGTGGCACTACGGTCCCATCGAAACGGTGGGAACGTACCGTTTAATGCGTCACGCCCGCCATGATGTTTCATTGACGATCTCAGAACTTCTAGACTCACGGATTATCAAGATATTTCGATCTTACGGTCGATAGGTGGAACTATGATTTATTTACATTTTTACGCATGTTTACGTGCGTCGCGTGCAATGGGCGACGGTGGTTGACGCTTCGTGTAGTGCGTATTGTACGGACGTATGTTACAATTAAAGTTGAGATTGTATATTATAAGTAATGACTGGCTTATAGTGAAATTATTGGTACAGCGATATCGTTAAGTATCGACAACAATGACCACACCTTCGACGGCGCATAGTTTCGTACCCGAGTATCCGGTATCGATGTACCAATTTACCAACGCGTATCCGTATGGACGTTGGACCGTGCGTAGCAGCTCTGTAGGCGAATCCCATGGACGTGTACAGATGTGCCCATAGCGCGTGAGCGCCCGGCGAATGAAGAAAGCATATAGAAGAGGAAGAAGAAGAAGGCAAAGTTCGATCCAACGGCGAACTCGTGCGGATCAGTCGGGACGACGGGATAATTCGATAGAGTCGTCAAGAGAGTCGAGAGCCAAGAGCGTAGTAGTCAGTGGAACTGACATACCGGCATGGATACCCAACTACGTTAAAAGCTAGTCATTCTTGTTAGATTAGGATAGGCTGGTAGGGTGTCGGGACTGCCGAGGCACAGATCATCGAATCATCGGCGCACTGGCACGAATGGCAGTGCATATGCCACCGACCAGAACCCTCCATTACTGTATTAGCCTGTCTTATCCTATTAAGCTGTGCCAGTCAAGGCGACGCATTGTTGTTGCGTAACAGCGCGAAAATTTTGCCTGATAAAGGTAGTGCTAATCTAATAAATGATGTCTGTACACTTTTTTTTCTCTTTCTATTTCTAATAATGACTTTTCGTACCCTCGCTGCTATTGTTATCGTTTAGTTATTTGATTCATTGGGTCAATTCTATTGTCGAGGGGCCATCCTCGGGTGGCTTGTAACGCGAAAGAGTCCCTCGAACGTGTCACGGCTTAGCTGTATCCTCCTACCTGTCTACTTACCTGTCTCGTAATGGCTCAGCACCATAAATCCTGGGAACTTATCGTTAAGGTCTCATAGTAAAAGTATAAATTAATACGTAACCCGATACTCCTTCGTGACTAGTAATACTATTAATATATTATTATACTACGATGCTAATACACTCTCGAATGATCCTGCGTATCGAAAATATTTCGAAATGTCGTTGCTCCTTAAGCCGCTCGCGGTGCATCGCGATGTTGTTCGTTAATGCAAAATCGATTTCCTGTTTCAGGCCACGGGGGAGTGAACCAGCTAGGCGGTGTCTTCGTCAACGGAAGACCTCTACCGGATGTTGTCAGGCAGAGGATCGTCGAGCTGGCGCACAGTGGAGTCCGACCCTGCGACATTTCCAGACAGCTCAGGGTCTCGCATGGCTGCGTGTCCAAGATACTCTCAAGGTTAGTCGATGAGCTCGTCAATACGATTTAATTATTTTACACATTTGTTTCTTACACTGGCTCCAGACACGTGATACCTTTCAATCAAGATTCCGTCCAGTAAATTGTCCCTAACCTCAAAATCGTCACTGGCGACGCGTTCCGTATAGGCAACAAGACTTCGTCCCTTGTTACACTCGGTACCCTTATGCCGTACGCCTTATACGTATGTCGATTATTCACTTTAAGACCGAAACAGTAAAATCCCAATGGAAACTGTGAACGTTTCACGAACGGCCCACGACCTTCCTATGAATTGACCTTTAAAGCGAGAACATCTCCAGTGCCGAGAAGGCTGTTCTCATCTTCTTCGTCGTTTTACTCAAAAGCAAGAAAATAAAGAAAGAAGCATATACATATATGTATATACATATATACACGTTTTACGAAGAGAGGGTAGCCGAACGGGCTATGCCGTATGTGTAAGTATACTATATCACGAGATCTGCAGCTGTTCCAAGAAAGCGAACAAGAGGGTAAGGAATTCTCTCTGGCGATGATTTAATTAGCTCACCCGCGGAAGAGCTTGATTTTCATAAGACTCGCATTACGTATAAAGAGAAGTGAATTCGAAGGACGTTACGTAGGAGGGGCGCGGTGGGGCTTATAGCTGCGCCGGCAGTGGCTGCTAAAGAACCGGAAGGAAGGTCCTGGGTGGCGGAGACGACGCGATGCGGTTTCCATGTTTTTTCGTAGCACCCTCCGATCCTCCCCTTTGACGACGAACCGTCCCACACGGACGGCATACCGGGTGGCCTCGTGCCGTTTTGATGGGCCGCCTATCATTCATTTTTCACCACGAATATCATTGTCGTACTCGACGACCCCACATAATGGAAGCCTGCTTATTATTTTCTGTCCGAAAACACGTACTTCGTCCTCTCGAGTTCTTACTCACGTGCGCAATACGCGATACGCGTGCGCGAGGATCTACTCGAATTTTTGATCTTTAACGCATATATATATATATATATACATATATCATTAAATTCTTTCATCGTTTTACCCGTAACACACGCGGAAACGTAACGTAACGTTATGGCTATTACTTTTCCGATCTCGGTTATCTTTATGCGGGTCTTCGCACTCGATTAATCATCTAACGTATATTTTTTACGTATCCTCGTACGATCATTATGAATTTAATTGAATCAGATAGGAGATTATTACCACGTTCTATTATTACGGCAGTCCGATTAGCAGGCTTCGATATTCGATGGCGATGATGCTCTGGCGCCATGCTGCTTTTGATACGCACGTTCCGATCGCGCCCGCCTTTCTTCCGCATCAATCCTACCGATCGATCGATACCCTCTAGCGCGTGAATTGCAATTTTCATCGGCGAGATAAATCGTTATCGCGAGGTCGTACCAATCGAAGAAACTTTACTTTTGTTATATGCCCGCGGTAACGTATGTTAATTGCCTACAATTCGTACAAAAAAAAAATTGAAAATATATAATATAAAGAAATATTAGTGAAACATTTTTTACAGAAAAAATATTTTTTTTTATAAAATAAAAAAATTTTGTTATACAGTAATATATTTTCTTTGACATCGTTTTCATCGTCTTGTTAAACATGTGAATTTGCCGTACATCTTTTATGCTTATTGTTATGTCGTTGCTCATATACAGTTCAAGTACCTGACGTATGTGCATTGTGTATGTATGGCTGAAAGCCGTGTTTGAATATAGTATGTACACGTGCACGTGCCGAGTACCGAAATGCATCTGGATGCAAGTTTACTAGCCGAAAAGACGACAGCGCGGCGATTCTCACTCGTGAGATGTTCGGGTGGTGTTGTTAACATGCAGTTTGCGGAGTCACGCGTCGTTGAGAACTAGGCAGCGTGCTTCTCGGAATTCCGCGAGAGACTCGACTAAAAATAGCCTGGTAAAATGGCTGGCGACACCTTTCGCGGCAAACGCGACGAACCTGCAAAGCTTGAAAATTTGTCGGTGACGGTTATTAACTGGGCATACACGAGGTTGACTGAGAAGACGCGACGAAGTCTTTTCGTCGCTTCGGAACGCCGCTCTTATACCGAGCCACGAACGCCTAAGACTCTTCTTTAGCGTCTTTAGATACTGAAGGCTCCGTAGGAAGAATCCGAGGAGTCCGAAGACTCGCGAAGCGGAACGCTTTGGTGCTCTCGTTGCAGGAACCCCCTCTGATCGGTTCCTTTGTGCGGTAAGAGCCGCAACTTACACTCTTGTACGTTACTTCTATTCTGTGTTCGTTCTCGTACCGCGATATACCGTAATCTCTATATCGCTATATAAGTATATCGTTTGTTCATCCTTATACAGTAACCTCTGGTATTAACGTGGAGAACGAAAATACTTTCACGTTGGCAAAAAAAAATTTGATACATTTTTTACAAAATTTATCAAAAAAAATTTGATGAAATTTTTATTACAAACAAAATTTATTTCGTGGATGTATATTCAAATTTTTATAGATTCGCGTAATATTGAACATTTTTTGACTGTAGTCGCGATATGGGGGTTCCGCTCTTATACCGTCTCTTCGTGAAAGGTTTGTATTTGGCATACTTGAGCACACTTTAGCCTTTGATTGGGATTAATGTCGTGTTGCGTAATGCGGTCGATTTAAAAAATTGTACGTTCCTAATGGGGATTTCATGGTGGAAGGTGGCCTATGATAAAAGGGCGAGAAACGTCAACGGGTGAATATTGCCATGTGCGACACGAATGGGGTTTTACGGGCGATATATAATCGTAATAATTCCGAGGGGGTGGCCGAATAACGGCAACCCTATTTAAGGGCAATCATTGTCGCGTCGTTCAACCCTAGGTTTCACGTTTTGACAGAGGTCCATGACGATTGTATATGACTTGCCGGTCGCACTCGCACATAACGCGACGGTCATTTACGTGGAAATCGAAACGACGACATCCGGACAATCGGTTTCATTGTCGTTTTTTGCGAATTCCGGGTACTTATCATATGAATGAGTACATTTTAAACGACCGACATTATTCCTACACGCTGAACCCTCTTTTTGAGTTTCGGGACACCCGGTACAGGAAAAATTAAGTAACGTAAAAAAAAATTTTCAACCAAAAATAAGTTAATGGGAAATTTTTTTATTTTACCAGACAACTTGATTTCGTACGATAAACATAAAACAGATACGTTCCACTCTGTCCTGAGGGACGTGTGTTTACGGGTGGCGTTTGTATTTGCGAGTTCGCGAATGCGCCGAACGTGGACCCACATCCATCAAGGCGGCGAACATCGGGCCACCGGGCCACAACCGAACCATTATTGCGGGGTTTGCGTAATTGAATTTAAGTACGAGCGAAGATATTATTTAACTAATTAAGCACAAAGGGCTCGTTCACATCGAGGCCGTGCGATACAATCGGACGAGCGGCTTAAACGTCGCCCCGCATATCTACGACGGGGGGGCTGTTTGTTAAAACAACCGCGCGTTGATACGAAACTCCATAGTTGCCAACCACCAATTTATTATTTCGACTTTTCAACAGGCGCGTACCCAGTGGTACCACAACACTACGTGGTCCGTACAAAGAGAGCCGACTGCATCAGACGTTTCTTAATTACGTTCAAAATTTTAGCCCGTGACCCTACCATTCTCCTACGTTAGCCACACCATTTGTTTTCAGAAATTATTCATTAGGGATTTTTTGGTGGAAAAGGGGGGATTTTTGGAAATTTTTTACTAACGATCCTTGTAATATGTTCAAAGGTACTACGAAACGGGGAGCTTCAAGGCCGGCGTGATAGGTGGCTCAAAACCAAAAGTGGCGACGCCGCCGGTGGTGGAGGCCATTGCCAATTACAAAAGGGACAATCCCACGATGTTCGCTTGGGAGATCAGGGACAGGTTGCTGGCAGAAGGGATTTGCTCGCAGGATAACGTACCCTCGGTTTCTTCAATCAATCGGTGAGTACCAACATAATAAGACTGTGTAACGGTTAGATATTCTTGTAACTCTTCTTGGATCTTGAAACGCACGTGACTGAGGTCAAGAATCGTCCTGAGAAAATTCTAAGATTCACTCGATGCCCACGTACACCGTATATACCCTTGGATAAGAATTCTCATGTATAATAATAATATCAGGCTTACCAATTCAATAATCAAGTCAGACAACTGCCAGGTACTACCTGTCATGGCCCTAATATTCAAAGGACCCCAAATTATCTCAACCCGACTAGATAACAATAATATGAATTTCAACCCAACATGTATCGGCAACATGAAAATTATTAGGTCTACGGATCCCGTGTGCCCCTTATAGAGTAACCAAATTCTCCGGGCGGTCCATATCGTAGCGCATAACTCATTTGTGTGAATATCCATTAACGCCCCGAAACGAAGTTAGCGAATTTCACTTGTAGCGAATTCGATCCGCATTACATTCAATTTCATTATCATCCTGGTAAGGGGCTTGAGGTCGGTTTTAGGGTACGAGAGAAGAGGCGTGGATGAGCGGTAGATAAGCAGGAGATAAAGCCCGTGAGTACTGACTGATTAAATCTCGGGACATATGTGAGCAGATCAATGGGGTTCAGCTCCTCGTTCTCTCTGCTTTCTATTTATTCTCTTCCTTTACTTTCTCTCTCTCTGTCACTCTCTTGCTTTCGTTTCCACCCCTACTGAGGTAGTCTCTCTTGGACCCAGCCCCCCCTCCCCCCCCCACAAACACAACCACTCACTGAACCCCCGTATAGTTGCTCTCTCAGGAACTGGTTATCTTGGCCATGGAGTGTGTGTGTGTGTGTGGAGTGGGATTGGGGGTGGAAGAGAGCGAGTCGTTCAGTTTGTGTGGTGCTGATACGCCGTAATACCGTCCCTGGAGAGTCACCCCCTACTTCGTACGAACAACCCCCAAAGCTTGTAGTACGTACCCTACGGTAGCTATACTGTAACACAGCATCCCCCACCATCGGCATCACCACTTGCAAGCAGGAGGGACATAAAAACACTTGAATTAATCGGCCGATTCCCAAAGGAACCTGCGAAAGGTCAATGGGGCTGGGGCGACGCCGACCGGTGCATGCCTACTTATCTCGATGTACGTACGATGACGTAGAACGGCATCGGACCTACCCCTCGAGACCGATAACTAATCACTCCCTCCTCTGGATCTGGTAAAGCATATGTCGCGCGATACTTGAGGATCCCTAATGCCTCGTATTATCGCGTCCCGACGCTCTGAGCTTGTAAACGCGTAAACAAGAGGTGCTCTTTAGGAGTTCCAGTCACTTTAATAACATTGGAAACGATATGTCAATTGATACGTGTGTTACGCGAGCACCGTGCGTTGCTATGTTCAGGGTACTCGATGTAACGTTATCTGAAGTTTGATGTGCGGTGTTATCGTCTTATCGAAGGAATCGTCTATAGCGAAAACGACGTCGAGCGTCTCGACGTTTCGAGCACCGTGAAGTCCGTGTAGTTGGTGTGGAGCGGAAGGGTTGTTTTCAAGGGTGGTTCAGTGTCTCCAAGATTGCAGTGGAGGGTGCACCAGTGGCTTGTTGCTCGAGTAACCCCAGCACCTTGCGTAGCTTCGTCTCTTGAAATCCTCTTGCTGCTCTTGTTTCCGCTACCTCCTGGTTGACCTCCTTCTCGAGCCACTCCGTCCTTGTCCCTCCGACGACCCAAGCCCAGATGGCGGGTATTGATCTGAATCCGGAGAGCAGATCGCCTGGAAAAACTTACCTCGTGAGTGTATACCTGTATATGTATGTTTATCTGTCCATATGATTATCTGACTATGCTGGTTAGATTGCCGGTAACAATAGCCGAGTATCAGGTAGATGAGACGTTTAAGAATTTAATAAAATTTTCATTCGTATTTTTTTCATTCTCGAAATGTCAGTACGTGAAAGTTCATGTATTCGCAATGTGAATTTTAAAAAGGAGGTAAACAGATATTCGTTATTGCGCTTCTGCACAGGTGTGAGGGATGAACGAAAAACGGAAGCAACAACTTTACGTAAAAGAGGCTCCGGTTTGCCGGGATTTCTCTGTTAACGAGGGTAGCCGGGGTTTTTCTGTCGGACGAGTTGGCATTCCGCTTGGAGAAAATAATGATAGAGCTAATATAACGTATTGTCCTGCTTTGCCAAGACACTTCAGAATGAGTAGCCGAGCATCGCGGGCGCAAAAACCTTCACCGAGGAGTGGAGGATAATGGAGTAGCCGCCCAAGAAAATAACGGTTATATATCCTAAATATGAGAGTGGGAAAAAGAAAAGCGCCTCACGCGGCAGATTCGAGTACCATTCGACGCGGCTATAACAGTTCAAGTTGCTCTTTCTTTTTTTTCACGAGAGAGTTCAGCGATGACAACGAAACGAGCCGCCCTTTTTGTCGCGCTTCTTAACGGTTACTTAGAAACTACAGCATTTTATCTAGATGTGTATATACGTATATACACGCCTTATATATATATATATATATACATATTCAAGCTGATTTCCAAGAGCACCGACGCACTCTCCGTGGCTACAGACCGATTCGAACAAAACTAATCGAATGAAAGAAACTACAGAAATAGATACGCGAGGAGGGAGGTCAGCGTTAAAGAGGGCGAGATGGCGGGACTAAACTGGATGGTATCCGAAAGGGATGACGAGGGGCGGAAGCTCGGTGGAGTGGAATGAGGAGGCGAAAGAGGTGAAGGAGGCGCAGCGGATTTCGGGAGGAAATATTGATAGGCTCGGCTTTGGCTGCGGAGTCACGCTCGAGTAGGCGGCGCTTTGCCGAGGTCTATCTTGCTCTGCTATACGTATACTTGTGTAACCACTACACACCCGATACGCCACACAACCGCTACGCTGTGCTCTCTCTCTCTCTCTCTCTCTCTCTCTCTCTCTCTCTCTCTCTCTCTCTCTCTCTCCACCCTCTTTCTCTCTTTCTCTCTCTCTGTAGAATGTAGAGTCTCAGGAGCAGATCGATAAGGAGCGAGGTTTGCCTGAGGGTTCTCTACCTCAACCACCCTTGGTCCAGGCCTCCTTCCTTCGTTTCCTCCCGACGCAGCACGACGCAACTCGACGCCGACATAGACGTCAGACTTTCACGTGCGTGGCCCTACACTATACCCACCACTTTGCGGCTTACGAGTCGATACTGCCTGATCATGTTTGTTATTTATGGTTGGGTGTGAATTTTCAAGAGGCTAAAAATAAGGGTTGATAGGTTACTTTGTGCAGGTCCGCGCATATTGTTATCCGAAATAAGGTTCACGTGTGAATGGGTCTCGCAGGGTTGTCGCGGCGGATGTTTTATTTCTTGAAAAATATTTTAAGGGTCTCCGACCCTCCCGGCGCACGTCGATCGCTTAATTCGACGCAATGACCAAACGGGCGACAACAGTTGGCAGAAAATCTGTCGGCCGGAATCTCGCTCTCGGGAATTGTATCAATCTGTCATCGGTACGGGTCGGAGAGTGCGCGCCCCGACGCCCTCGGCGTCCCGACGCACGAGCGATGTCTACTATCAGACGGGTCAATCTCCCGGATGCACAATAAGGGCGACTCTCCATTACTTCCATATCATTTCGCACCCCTGGAAGAAAGCTGTAAGCACCACCGTCGACGCGGCCATATGGCTCGACGCTACTAGCTACTAGCAGCCATAGCCGCTAACTACTAGCCGGTAGCCACGGTAGCACGTAGATTATACTAGCGGCGTACTGTTAGTCGTTTTATATGGATTGTACTTATTGGCTGATACTTTTATGCCACTTTTCGGCTTTACGCCGTCTGGCTACTGCAGCCGGTACCTACTTTTTCCATATCTCCCCGTTCATCTTTCGATTATTAAATTACCGTCCCATAAATAATCCCTCCCTACCCGACTGGCTTATTTACCATTTCACTGCCAATTGACACCCCCTGCACAACGTCAAATCGCTATTCGTCATATTTCTTGTTTCTATTCTTCTTTTCTTTCTATTGGCAGGGGTTCCTACCAGATATTCCCTTTGTGCTTGATATAATGTATTAGTTATTCATTATCGATATAGATTCTATCGATAACGAAGATTGAGGTAGACGAATTGATAAAAATTTTATAGGTAACACAAAGTACTGATAAGGGCGTGGAACGAGATGGCCTAATGAAATTTACGTATTTCGCCTTACATACACGTCAGGACAATATGGTGCGCACTCGTAACACGGTGGGCTTCGTTAAAGCAGCCATATTCGCAGAACGGTCCCTCCTTCGTTATTCCAGGGCACCCTTGAGGATGGGCGGTGGTTGCGGGAAACACGCGGTTGATGCGACGTCGCCGGCGGCGCGTATCCATAACCGTCCTTTGTCTAGATAATGCAATTATTACCGCGTTTCATCATACCCTCCGGCCGAAATTAGCCTCAAATGAAGTTACAATTACGCCCGTAGAGCCGCCCCTAATACCGATGCCGACGCCGACGCTGCTGGTACTATCCCATGCCGCTGTGCCAACGCTCACGTTAACGGGGAGGATATACGACGACGCCCGGGACTTGAAATCCGGGTTGCCGTGGAAACGTCAGAGGACAGACGGAACCGCGATGAAACCGGATGGTCGTCTACTCCTGGCGTCCATAATGTGCGTCCCCCCTTTTGTTTCACTCTGGCTTCTGGAATACCGAAGTTACAAGCACTTCGCAAAGTACCGGACGGATCTGCTAGCAGACTGGATGGCTAAGGGATGAAAATGGTGACAGCGGGAACAAAGGGAAGGGAGAGAAAAGAATTTCCCCACGCGGCACTCGGGCTTGACCTCGGTATAATCAACAAAAGATAAGCTATCGGAGAGTGGCTCCTCGATTGATCTCTCTAACTTTCTTTATAGTCATATCTTCGCCCGTGACGATGAGACGAGACGTTATTATTGTCACAAAGAAAATTTCGATGATTATGAGTAAAATTATGGCGGAGTCGAGTCACCCCCTTACCACCCCTATGAAGGTACGCTGAGTAAACTCGACCAATACCACGACGAGTAGCCACTCTCCTCGGGCGTCGCGACGCTCGTAATTGGCCGTAGCGGAAAATGGCCGCGTCAGCTGCCACAATTCAGCGTCCGACAGGATCGCGTCAGATTTACCAAGTTAAAAACGAGGACTCTCGATCAGTCGATTTAACCCAAATTATTCATTTTCTACACACTTTCACTATATACGGTCATTAATTATAAAATCTGCAAATCCTATTTCAAGTGAAAAAGCTGCACTGAAAATATACTTTCTGACATTTAATTCCAATTTAATCCCTCTTACCGTGAAATACAAATGCTAATTCAAAGTGGTCATTTTCTTTTTTAATGAAATGCCAATATAGAAGAGAACTATTGAAACTCGACTGTACAATCGGACTGTATCCAACAGCTCCCCCCCCTAGTACTTGACTGAAGGACTTCCCATGGTTGGTCCTTTGGCTGGCACCGTGGGGTCCCAGAGCGCCGGGGCCCAAGCAACCTCAGCCGGGACCATCAGGGAGTATATTATATATATATATTATAAATCGTGTGTTACATTGTGCTTAGGAGCGGCATCCTCGTGACTGTTGACTCGTCGGTGCATTGTTGGAAGCACACCTTTTGTGCGGAACGCGGGCAGCGCAAACAAACACGTAGGACGTACACAGTCACGGGGCACAACGATCCGGTGCACCTCCACGTATACGATACGTAGTACAGTAGTGGTACGATGCACGGGAGGCGCTGTTAATATAGTTGTGTGTACGGTTCTCGGCAGGCAGCTGCCGTTTGACAATGCATCCTGCGTCCCCAGATATAATAATATACTCGTCCGGGTACGGGGTCACTTCATCAAAACGACTGGGATGCGGCATTGCATTGGGGTGCCTCTCAGTGGTACGTCACGTCCTGCTACACTCCCGTGACTTTAACCTAACCCAGCCTATATAGGCTACCTGGAGTTAAACTACGTATAGCGCATAGATTTATATACGGTATGTCGAGGAGGGGAGAATTCCAGCAGTCACTGTGCAGACTTTTTTTTTTAACAATGCAGACACATTTCTCCACGTCAGCGATCTGGATCGACAAATATTTGATACTAAAAGTATAGGAATTTTATAAGGACGCTGAGGCTACCTGTAGGTCTGTTGATCTTGATTTATGTTTAGATTATTGAATTGGTTTATCGAGTTCAGTTAGATTATATATTTATCATATCAGGGTTAGATGGTATTCATGCACTGCAGATACGTATACTTCTAGTTCACATCGTCTCCGTTATTATAGATGGCAGCACTGTGAACTTTCTAAGATATAGTAATGGAATATCAGAATCTGCCGCTTACAGGTATCGTGCGATTCCGCAAAGCATACAATGGCTGTATTGAGTGAGGATAGTAGTAGGTATTGTATCTACGATTCAACGTAACAGAACGACTCCCTGACGTGGGTTTAGAGAATCGGGACGGACGTTCCCGTAGCCAAGTGTAGCATTAGACACGAGGGAGCATCTGCTATGCTTTCGTTGTAATCCTCGAAAGCCCTCAAATCCTCCACAATCCTCGCATAGCTTTGTATAATGGGGTGTAATAACTTCAACGTCCGTATTAGCGCTGAAAATCTACCGCATACCGTCGGTAGCCCTAACGCTTAACCTTTAACCTTTAAGTCAGTGGAACGTCGGCACAAGTTCCAGAAAAGAAATAAGACGAAAACAACAAATTTTTATATCAAATTTTAGAATTTTCTTAAGAAATTTTGAAAAATTCCAAAACCACATTTTACTGTTAATACTTTGGACTTTACCTCAAATCTCGTATGTATACGTAACTCCGAATCGAGTAGACTAATTTCTAGGTACGAAGTTCGATCAAGGTGGAAAATTAAAGTTCGCACGGGAACGTTAGTAGTGAGTGGGTGGGCCGGTGGGCGGACGGTGAAGCTGGGGTGGGTTCGTGGACGCGGCGGCTGGGGGTTTAAGAGAGTGAGGCAGACGCGGAAGGGAACCCCGGGCGAAATGCGATAAAGTTAGCGTAGAGGTAATTTGAGTATAAAGTTTTATTCGCAATAATTTAGCCGGGGATAGAGGTGCTCTGGGAAGCGGGAGCGCGGGTCATATATTTGATGGGATACTTGGCATAAAGTCGCGCATAAAAGTAATGCCAACATTAAAGTTTGTGGTTCCAGACCAGAGCGCAGTCGTCCTGTTCCACGCTGGGTTCATAGGTAGGTAGTACTGCCGTACGTGTTATAGGTATACGGAAGCTGCGTACGTACCTACCTATGTGCATTACATACCCATGCGAAACTACATCCCTTCGCAACCCCTTCATCCTTGTTCTTAGAACGACTTGCGTCTTATTCGCCTAGAGAGATGCATCGCGTTGTCTTAAATTCTTAATCATTTACCGTACCACCTACTGTACCAAACAATTGTATATATAGTCACAGCATTGAAACGTCGCTGTTTATGTAAAGGAGGTAATGCCTCCTTTCTCGTGGTTAAATCTACACGTGCTCGTTGAGACGCTTCAGAGACTGTAATTACGGTTGAGCATTAATTCTTGTATTATCTCAAAACAGCTTGCCGCATCCTAAACGCGGTCCATATGCATGTGTTATATGCAATTTTCCACGTAATTTAATTGTCGCGTCAAGTGTCAATTTAGAATTTTATTCAAAATTGTCTCATACGATTCAACTCGACACAGCATCCGGATGCTGGACCGAGATTTCATCAGTATTCTAAGAACGTGTCCGAGAGGACAAGGACTCTTGGGTATTTGTAAGTTTCTTTTTAAGGGTTCTTTCTTTGATTGGGGTAGGTCGTGTTGAATTTATTATACATTCAATCTCGCGAGTATTACATGATTAAGTAAATTTCTTGATTACCTTCTGGCAGAGGATTCTTGGAGAAAGTGAAGAAAGTACACGGGGTGTTGCTCTCAGCCAGCGTGACTTTCGGGTGGTAGGAGTGGCTAGACGCGGAAAGAGGGTTAGAACTGTAGGAACGAAAGGTAGAGGGGTGGCTTTCGGTTACGTAGCCGAGTAGTTTAGTTCTCGAGTGGCCGTTAGGGAACGATCTTAGGGCGCCAGGGGAGGCATAGCTTCTTCCCACGTGGCGCCTTGAATCGCTACCCCTATAATTCTGACTGGTCCGCTTGGTTCCACCATTGCCGCCATCGCGAACGCCAGGAAACTTCCCTTAGGTCTTGCAACGTGCCACGGTCTCGCTACGGTAGCGTTAACGTACGTATACGTGTGCATGTACCGCCCTTATAGTTGCAACCCTTGTTCGAGACGAACGCCCCCGTCGGTGATCTCGAGCTTGCAAATCTTCTCTAACGTCCAGCGGAATATTCAGTAACGTCATTCGCCATTCAGCATTCCTGGGCTTTCTCGCGACGCCACCCTTGTTCAGCACATTTGCATGGAACACGAGACTCTCGAGGGGCGGCGACTCGCGATTTATATCCTTTCAACCTTCACGTCACGGAATCCCTACGCTCGCCGCTTTTATCTCCCGCAATGTATTTATATACGTATATATTGGTACCTGCGCGTGAGCATAATGCGACGGGGAGGAACGATAAAAAAAGACGATACGTCGACCCGTCCCATCTGGAAGGCAGAAAAAAGCACCCTTGTACGTACCTATCCCCATACACCGTACGGCTTGAAGTTATGAGAGGTTAGTTCGCACGAAGCCGGCAAACCAGAGACACCGAATGATTAGATGGAGTATAAGGCTGAAAGGGTGGGAGTAAATGGGTGCCGAGGGGCGGCGGAGGGTGGGAAATTGGAGAATATTGTGGTTTCGGGAAAATGCTTCGGGTCCCTGTAATGCTATAAATACACACGCAGCACCATACAAGGACCGAGACGTTTCGCCATAAAAGGGCTGCCGGCAGCGTCGTAATCCCATTTTTGTTTTTACGTCGTTCGATAAAACTACCCCTTTTTACGAAAAAAAAAAAAAAAAGCACCGAACCCATCGCGGCTACGAGAATCCAAGGATCGCAATGGCCACCGAAAGTCTCGGCAAATCGATAAGTCAAAGGACAAAAGGCGCGAACGCATATGGAACGTGTTATCTCTCTTATTAAAGTATCCAAGATGTTAAGTACGGCGTGTACCACGCATTTGCTCACCGGCCCTTGTTTATTTGGCACTTGAGACCCCGCTTCCAAACCAGACCACGCCATCTGGGTACACCAACACCTACATCTGTTATACAAACAATCCACTCGAGTCGCATCGAACAATCAACCAGGATCATTATTACTTATTGAATGATCGCTAACGACAAGCCCGATACTCACGTGTCCTAAAGCTACGCAAGGTATTTCTAACGGGCTTTAATTAAATGAAATCTCATATCCCTAATGAGAAAACTATTAGTGTCCGAACGATCGGACTCCAGATAGCCCAGAGGGATAACGTTGTAATTGTACAAAAGAGCGAACGATCCCTTATCTAAATCTCGACATGGGAACTAGGCATAAGGGCTAGACAGACCGTAAAGGCCCAGGCGTGTCGACCGTCCAAGGATCGTAGGAAGCAACCGACCCCAGCCAACCAACAAGCTTGATAAGGATCGCGGCTAATTGTTGTGAATTGGTGAAGGTGGCGAACGAACGAACGAGGGAGGATCGTTCAACAGGTGTCATCTGATTGATCGCCGTCGCTCGCACCCCCGCGATTACCTAGCCCACCACAAACACATCGACTGCACGAACGAGCGACTTAATGCCGGCCCATTACCAGCTGGTTCATCCCCATAGGCACCTACCCTGTTTTAGCGATCATGTGGGCACGGATCCCTGGAATACGTCCTACGCGTAGGATCTTCGCTTTGAGGATGCTGTGCGCAGGAAGACCATACCCTTTACACGAACCACGGAAAGGATTTATTATCATTTTGATCGGGTTAATTTTTATCGATCGATTATTTATTTATTTATTGTGCGATCCGACGCAATAACGTGACGGCGGAACGTGTCGGACGATTACAGGCCGTAAATATTTGTTGGATAATTGATACCGACATCGTCCGATGGACCGGCTGGCCATCGAGAGCACTGGCACGATATATCACAGATAATAAGCGGCCAGGCCTGGACCGCTGGAAGCCTCCAAGCTTCGTTAGCCTCGTATGGCTCCTTGATACGATTATGATATGCGCCGTTCCGCATAGTCATCAGCAGTCATTCCTTTTCATTCCTCTTCATTGCCATGGCTGCCGCCGCAGGAACAATGCCTGCTCTCGTACACGCGTGCGTTACAGGATGATCTTGCACCAAGTCAACTCGGCTAATCGTAATTAATCATCATGTAACTCGTGACGGAACTGAACTCGGATCGTTACACGATATGAACTCTTAGAAATCGACCTCTGGGTTCTTGCCGTGGATGCGACTGTACGCTGCGAAATCATATGAGAAAATCTGTGCTATCAACGACTGAACTCGCTGCGACCTCAAGTTCTTTACTTGAAGATATTCTGTGATCCACGTGTACTTTCCTTTTTCAGTAATTGTACATTGTTTTACGCTATATCGCGGGGTTTCATATGGGTATTTTTTGTTATCCTTGACAGAATCGTAAGGAACAAGGCGGCGGAGAAGGCGAAACACGCGCATCAGCAACAACAGGCTCAGCAACAAGGTCAGCAACAGAGTCAGCCTGGATCTGGCGGTTCTGTCTCGGTGATAGCGCATGCACCTGCAACGGCCGCGGGTCATCCTGCTGCTGCTGCACCGAACGCTTACAGCATCAGTGGTATCCTTGGTATCCCGGCTCATCATCAGGATCCCAATGGCAACAGTATCAAACGAAAACGCACGGACGACGGTGAGTGAATTATTTTTTTTTTTTTGGAATTTTATTATATTTCTGTCAGTCCTGATATTACGGAGTGACAGGAAGCGCCTTTGCGGTACTCTTAATAATTCAATTTGTTCATTGACAATTAAACTCCGAAGTCTCCGTTAATCTTATAAGAATTAAGACGATCCAGTGAGCGACTGGCAGAGACCATTATTGTTCCATTCACTCAACTTTGAACCGTGACGAAACTTCGTTCGTCATGTTTAACATGAACGGAATAAAATGACGTTACTGTCGCGTTATCATGATCATTATTGAAAATTAGATCCTGACAATAGGCCGTGCTTTTCAAAGTGAAAATTATCAAGAAAACTTTGCCTATTGTCGTGACAGCGCCATCTACTTTTCTCCCTGTCAAACAGGTCGTAGGACTGACTCGTAAATGTTCCTTTAGTCCCATAGAAATACAAACAATTTTTTCATATAATTTACACGTGCATTCGCAATTCGACCGAGCAACACTCGGGCATTAGGCACTGGAACCAGGATAGCCGACACGAATTTATGCTTCACTAGGTTATCAGTCAAATGTCAAGAGACACGTGCTGCCATTCATTTCCCTGTCATTGCGTGAATAACGGGCTCTGAAATATTCTCGACACGTGCCGACTCACGTGTCCCACTCGTACGACGCCCGAGACGTCGTCCCAAGCTCCGGCACTCTAGACTTTGTTTTCCCGCGATTTCCCATAAAGAAAATATAAAATCCTACCCCCCCCCCGAACACTCTATACCGTAACTGGACTCCTCTGTCCAACCTGCGTACTCTCCGTCGTCCGATTTGTTAAGGATCAGCAAAGACCATGCCGAGTTCAGGAATTGGTCAAGCGTTGAAGTTTCGGGATAATCAATTGATCCAGACCCCGGGACCGATGACTTTCCTCATTAGACACAGTTAATTGATCTTAGGGGACTGTACCAATGACAGCAACGTAATATCATTTATCCCGTGGCTCACGTATTGGAAATTATTTTCTCTGCCAAGTTTAATCACACAGCGCACTATTACGTACTATGGTATAGCTAGAGATAAATTTATTATGGACCATCTCTGCTACCTACAGTTCATCTCTCTTGTACTATGCGTATATACCATAGGCAGCCTTTCTGCCAGCGTTGAGTCGTATGACGAGCAACGCTGAGGGTACATGGGTTATTTGATATAATTCGATTATGAGTACGCTGTGATATGCGGTCGCGAAGTGGTTTGGCCGCGGCAGAAGCACTCAATGTTTGCGGCCACCGAGGGCATATGTATTAGATTATAAACTTCACAGACCGCAAGCCCCGTTCTAGCTCGACCCAGCGACACATTAGCTTCCCTGCTCTCGGGGGACGCCGCAACGTTCATCTCTCTATTCCTCCTCCCCGTCCGTCTCCCCCCCGTGTCCTCCCTTTCCTCGCTACCGTCTCCCTTTGTGTCCACTCCACTCACTAGCGCTCGCGCGATCCTGGCTACGATACAGATTAAATGGGACTTTCATGAACGTGCATTGACGTCTGGACGTCATTTTTCAAAATGACTTTTCAAAATCCATTTTTTTTTTTTTTTTGAGTAGGCGGAATATCTAGGTGGCCATGTGATAAGTGTAACGGGGATCGTGGCTTTCTCGTGTTTGGGAGGCCGAATTCGTAAGGGGCTGCTTACGAAATAGCTCGTACGAACTCACGGTGGAATACAGGAACGCGGGTACGAACGGCGGAGACTTCTCGAGGGAAGTGCGGCAATCCATTGGGGCTGTTTGTTGTCGCGTTACATCTGCGCGCTTTTACCCCATGCAGATATATACTCCGAGCCCGTCCTGTAGTGTATCCCAAGTCCCACCCTATTTCAACTATGGGGTAGAAGACCAGATTCACCCCATGCTCCATTATTACCCGTGTATTGTATTGCTCAACATTGACTCAATTGCTTTCGAATAACGCATGGGAGCTGCCCTTTCAAGCATCAATCGAGTTATTCGATTTGCTGCTCTTTTTTTTTCGTGGGAGGGGAAGGGGGGGTACGTTAACTTCTTTCTGCCAGCTACGACTCTCCTTACGTTCTACGCGTATTAGATCTTGTTTGGTAACGCGAAAGAACGTCAAATTATAAATAGGCACTGTGTACGTACCATTTACAGAAACGAGTCTCATCGACGACTCTGGGATAACGTACTGAGCCATTTTTGGACTTTTGATCGTTGAAAATACGAAGAAAAAAAAAATATATATATAATTTCGAGTCTCGAACCTCCGCGTATACGTAGTACTTGACGGCGAATTATTTCGTGCGATTTAATCGTAAAACCCAAACGACATGGACAACGCGTAACGGCTCTGAACTCCCGAGCCTCGAAACGGACTTTATAGGTTTATAGCGAATCCTGGAACAACCCTGTGCCTGCTCGAATGGTCAGCCAGTCGGCCGAATGGACAATCACAACTTGACAGGGAGGTTTAACGAGCCCTATGCTAGCAGCAGCGGCAGCCCCCATCTCCCTTGGATGGTCATTTAATTATTCGAGATACTACCCCCGTGTGCGTCCAGCACACGGGCACCGCGCCCCTAACCGATCCTGGCATCAACCCTTCCTTCTTCAATACCTACCGCAGCGCCACACTCTGCTCCTATCTATAACTACATATTCTATACACTACAGTGTATTACACTAACTGCACTCTTCAAATCCTCCCCCTCTACGCCATTCCGACCAAGCCTCTGGCTTTCTATATTAAACCAGCAGGATGGACGCGAGATAATAAAGACATATAATGGAATCGAAATTGTTTCTCTATCTATCAATGCCATACAGGCATAGGAGCGTCTACGCGCGCCATGTTGCTAGTCGGCGGATTCAATTTAGCTCGGCTACGTTTCATTTGTGTCCTTATTCCCGGTAATACGAATCTGGATTATCTAGTCCAAGTCCACCAGAGTAACACGAAACGTGTAGATCGGTTCTGTATGTATATGGGGATGGACATTTTCATTTGGATATTTTCAAACTGTCAGCGCACGAAGTTCATCGTTACCGAACACGGCGACGAAACGACTCTGAAGACGTCACACGTTTTTAAGACTGGACCGTCGGTAAAAAAGGCAAAGCTACGTCGTCTGTCGTTGAATTGCCAATAATTAATCGATTTGAAATCATGTATAAAGACTCGTTGATTTTTACGTGACGTTTTAATTCTTTTACTTAATTCATCTTTTATTTACTATCTCGTCTTTCACGGTCACACTTTTCGTATCCGCTTTTCCACTCTGTCATCTTACAATAATTAATTGACGTGTTCCAGATGATAATCGCGATATGAGTGATCATCCCGAGGACGACTTGAAGAGACAAAGAAGCAATTACAACGGTGACCAGCTGTACTCGAATGTAAGTATCGATATACAAGTATACGATAACAGATGGGCATTGTATATAAAACAATGTAAAGAGATCCTTTATTGTCTTAACGAACGATTATCGAATTTTAGAATTGCCCAGAGGTTTCACAAATTTAAAAAGCATCTCTCGGAATCGATATCATCTCAAAGTCTTTTGAGGTGCTTCCAATGTTTGACTCAACGTTCGTTATGTCTTTGCAGTTATGGTCGAGTAAGTGGAGCATCAAGGATGAGCACAAGCTCCTGAGCGAGCTCGGTGGCGGCGGTGGCACCGGGAACGGTGGTGGAACCGGTGGCGGCGGCGGCGGAGGCTCCGGAGGTGGCGGACCTGGTGGCGGCGGTGGCGGTGGGTACTACGAACACGGGGGATTTCCCGGGAATGCTGTTGCCACCTCCGCCGAGCTCTACGACTCCCTGGGCACCATCAGCACGATGACGCAAGCGCAGACGCCACACCTCTACACCCCGCCCATAGGGGGCACCATAGGTGAGCGATTCTGCCAGTCTCTCTCTTTCCTTTACGCTCTCTCTCTCTCTCTCTCTCTCTTTCACTCTCTATCTCCCCCCCCCTCTCTCTCACTTTTTTTTATTTATCTCTATCTCTATTTTATCGTCATCCGGACTCCCTCGACCTCTTATACCTTTCGCTTAGTTACTCATTCAGTTCTCTCTCTCTCTCTCTCTCTTTCTCTCTCTCTCTCTCTCTCCCCCCCTTCATTTCTTCCTCTCCTAATGGTTGCTAGCTACCTAGCCACCTAGATGCTTAGCTGCATATCAACCCTTGTACGCTTATTATTGCGGCTTACATCTTGCTTTGCATACCCATATCAACTTTTGTAGATGGCTTTTAATAATGCATGAGTAGCGGCGTCGACGACTGCGACGATGACGACGACCACGAGACTCCTCGCACACTGCAGGTGGTAGAGGTGCGGCTTGGTGGTTGGGATTTCCAAGTTGAGGACGTTTAAAATTTCAACGCGGATTTAAATAATCTAGTTCAAATGAGATCTTCATTTCTATGCTTCTTCACTTTCTTTTTTATTTAGCGTTTCTTGTTGGTTAATATCTCCTTCTTTTTTTCCATGAACAATCTCTTTTTCTTCTCTCAAGTTTCTTCTTCATCCCTTGCCACTCTCTCGGATCTGTATAGATATATATATTTCTCGTTCTCTCTCTCTCTCTCTCCATCTCTTTTTCACCTTCTCTATGCGACCACGTAACGGCAGTTGATCAATGATGGAACATTTGTCAACAACGAACACTACGGAAATGAGTTCGCGCATGCAGAGATCGAGTCTGCTCAGGCCCATTCAGGTCCGACCGTTCGATTGGGACCGTAGGAGAAAAGTGAGCGGGGGCCCGTCCTGAGAATTTATGTGGCTTCGTCCACGTGTAGCTGGAGCCCGAATCGTCGGTCAGCCATGACGGGTTTAAAGACGCGATTGTTTCTAGCCCGTCGACTCGTTCGTCTTAATTCCTCTATTTTCTTTCGCCTACTGCAAAATATCTTAGCGAAACGTAACTCCTCGCGACGCCCTATAAAGTGTTTTACAAAAAGATGATGAGTTTGCGATTTATTTTTGTTTCTTAATCTTAGAACCGACCTATTCGTCGTCTCAGAACCAATCTTATGCAAAGCTGCGATTAATCATCTTCCGATCCTCTAATCGAGATTGTTCCACATTAATCGACCGACCGATCGGGGTCATCCGTGCATTTTTCACTGTCTAGTGTGTAATAACGAAAAAACTGGAAATCCTTAACAGCAGGTGGTACATTGACGCCGCTCGCGCCATTGACGATGCAAGAACTAAAATTGAGCCAAACGTTGGATGGGGCTAACATGTCTCCCTACCACACTACGGGTGAGTTCAGAGTTTAGCCACCTCGAAATTCTTTTTCTTACGACTGCCCGTCCGTTTACGTCCAAATGCTCGATATCGCCAATCTCCATATAAATTCATACACTCTGTTATCATTATTTTTGGATGCCTGTCATCTCATCTGCTAACGTTATACTTCCGTCAAATCAGCATCTTACCTGATCGTCGTACTTAACGCGGACCAGACCCATGATCTGATCCATATAAAAAAAAATATATGTTATCCATCGTTCCTTTGGAAATTCCAAAATGCCACAGCCTCGTAAAAATTGTTTTGAATTCGCGATGAAATTTCAAGATTTAATTTTGCCATGACGTAAGCGCTGATCGTTAGCTAGTGCTTGACTCGAATGTTGTGTTGTTGTTGTGCATGGCGTAGCAGAGGGCAGTACCGTCGCAGTATCCTACGTTGGGGTTGGAGCCGGCGGGGGCGAGCAGAGTCCTCCGATTTCGTTGCAAAACGAGGGAAACGCCACCCCCACGGCCTCCAACACCCCTGGAGGAGATCCTGGACTGACGGTCTTGCAGCCGCCGGTATCGCAGCCCCAGGTGGCGTCCGCGATACCACCGTACTCGACGATGCTACCAAGTTTTGGACACTACGCAACTGGTGAGTAGTACGGAGAAACTGCTTGCTTTTTAGTATTTAGAATTTTATTTCTTGTGCTCGTCATATGGTCAGTCCTACCTCTTGGAAGGACGATCGATCATCCTGCGATCGCGGATCGGCAGGCCTTGCCGAGCGGAAACGAAGGAAAGAAATTTGTCGCATGCATACCTATATCCAATTTACAGCTGGTTCAATATATTTGTCAGATTTTTTTTATTCGTTGATAATACCGATTTTGAAAATGTAATATTTTTTTTTTGTAATTAAATATCGATATTTTTTTTTTGTAGGTGGCGGCGATTACGCGTACAGTGCAGCGTATTCACAGTACTCCAGTGCACCTTACAGTGGTTACGGTTATGGAGCGGCGACAAGCGGGTTGCTCAGTAAGTAAACAGTGAGTATGAGTACCGATTAGATTAGGGGCCAGCGAGTATTTATTGTTAGTGTAATTAAGAATTATTCCGAGCACGACGATACGACTGGTTATGATCTACCGTTACTATGAAGTTATTATATAGTGTCACTGTTGGTAACGTTATACGTCCGTACGGATCGAATGATCCAGCCTGATCCTATACACGTGCTTCGTCACTAGACTTTTTCTTAGGCACGGAGATTCAAGTAGTAACAAACAGCTTTTATTTTCTCTTATTAACTGTATATTACATACGCGATACAATGACAACACGTTCCTTACGTCATCCGGTTTCACGCGATACTTCGGGATGCTGTATCTTCTGTCAGGACAGGATGCGATTGAATTTCGACCTACTTCTCCTTCGTACGACTGATTCTTTACATTTTTTTTTTCCGTCACCATGATTCGTCTTAGGAATGAGAATTTTTCAAAAATTACACACGGACCACTGACTTTTGGACTGTATATTCAGAACAGGTTGTGAGCACGGACAGACATGGATAGATATAGAAAAATAATAATAAAGGCAAAAGGAGAGTCTGTATTAATAGTTCTTTTCTCTTGTCTCCATCATAGACTCTACGTACTACTATTGCAACGGGGACACGCTGGCGTCTTCCCACAACAGTTCACAGCAGGGCGGATGTAATAACGGAGGTCCGGAGAGCAGCGCCGAAGTGGCCAGTCGTTCTCCATTGGCGGCCACCAGAGCAAGCAGCGGCGCGAGCGCGGCCTCGCCGACCGGAAGTGCCTGCACGAAACCGGATCACACCTCCACCCCGACGGACTTGTATCTAGCTTGATTTGCGGCAGAGGACGAAGGCGCGACACCTCGTAGTAGAAAGCGTCGTCGAAACGGGCGACGGGTCGACGTCCTCCCGGACGATCGTCATTAGCGAATGGACGCCATATCATGAAAACGCATTGAAATTAAGCACTGATCTCTTTGTTAGGTTGAGAGCCGAGCCGATAGCGTCTCCCGATCACGGAGAGCGGCCGGTGCCTCATATAAAGCATATGCGAGCGAATGCCGGCGTCCATCGGGTCGAGGATGGACGTCGACGTCCACGAGGACGGCCGTGGGATCTCTGGAAAGGTCCCAGTCGTCGCGACGACCTAGCTTGCCGTCCTCGCCGATACTCACCGACGCCCCCCTTAGGTAGTTTAATTTATGAATCCAACCCCTTTTTTGTTCCCCTCTGCTTCCTTCCCCGAATCGTCCCTTGATTCCTTCAAGTCCGACCCTCATTGAATTAAGGTAACGTCACCGTTTCCAATGATCGTCATGTCAGACGTACGTCCTCGACGTCGAGCGCATACGTTCCTATGCGTGCATAGCGTAAGCGACATCTGACTGTTATCACTACGAAGGGAATTGTCTGTATATATTATACATAAACATATATAATTATATATAGAGTCAAGTGCTCCCATCCGCTCCCCCTTGATACCTCGTAAACAATTTCTGCCACAGCCCTCTCCATATCCACCCCTTTCAATCCCCAAGCCCTAAGCCAAGGGGTTGAAGACTGCAAAGAATTCGCCTACGTCGCCCAGTGCGTTTCTTTTGGGTTAACTGTACCCTCTGCCCGCGCAACCCCTCCAATCCTCGTCCCTAGGTAATCAAGTAATTTTAATGAGATTTCTAAATCACGAATCGACTAACGATCATTACTGTACTGTTAAGGATATTATATATATTTTTTGTAGAAAACCAAAGACCACACAGATTATTAAATGCAAATGTCGCGATAACTCGTCGCGCGATCGCCAAGTCTACAGCGACCTCTGAAAACTACGGACTTATTATATTGTAAATAAAAGCGCGTGACCGAGCGACGTGTAATGTGTGTATACGTGTGTATAGGGTCGACGAGAGAATCGGCCGACGGGTTAACAATTAGGAGAGCCGCGGGACGCTTGATACTTTTGATGCAACGGGTGACGGGTGACGGGTGACGGCGCCACCTCGAGCGATACCGGCCACCACCGAGCACGCAATGTTGCTAATGTTGTATAAAAAGGAGATATTAGATTCGGTAGATCTATTTATCGTAATCTTCGCAAGCGCGGATCGTACATATGTCTTTGATTTTCACATGCGGAGGATGCGTGACAATGTTTGTCATTTTTTGGGACTCTCGCGCATATCGGTGATTGGCAATCCATCGGGTGAGCAACGTGAATTTTAAGAATTTGTTTTGACGCTAATACAAAAATCGGTATTATTGTTTTTCTGAGCTTGCTCTTGCACGTGTCCAGTGACAGATCGACGATCCCGAGAATGCCAATTGTGACGGTAGATTGTGCGGGTCTCATGCGAGTTCGAGCCTCAGAATAAGACGAGAAAAAAAGAAATCGTGCTAAAACGATAGAAACGGAACTTGCGTATCTTCCTTGCGTAATAGAGAAAATATCAGTTTTTGCCGTACAATCAGTAATCGGTATAACCGTAACCTGTACTACTGGACTGAATAGCCTATCGCTGTGTAGACTCTCCCTTGAAACCTAAATCTACCCCAGTCAGTGCATAACTCTGTGCTCGGCATTGGCGCTGCTTTAATTTTTCCACGGGTCTGGCAACCTGTCCGTTATCATTTTTTGCCTTATACCGATGTGTGAAGTCAGAAGTCCGCCCTCTCCGAAATATGCAATTTACCGATAATGAAATAACTTTTTATTTTCTGGATCTTAACGAGAGCATAAACGTTACGAATTCGAAACGGCGCGTCGCGACGCATAAATTTCTCTTCGAACGCCGAACGGTCTATTAACTCGAACTGTGAGATACTTATGTACATGGGCAAATAGGTTAAACATATGTGAACGTTATCTTTGGTATCGTAACTTTCCTGTGATCTTCACTTTTTTTTTTTTTTTTTTTTTTTTTTTTTTAGAAATTTGTTTTTCCTATCAAATTCAATCGCTAGTGGACGTTCGGATGTGAACGAATGGTCTGTTACGTAAAACTTAGGTTGCCCAATAAATGTATATGAATGGTTTTTTTTTTTTTTTTTTTTTTTTTTCTTGAGAAATTTAAACGTCACGACGTTATCTGAAGCGAGCCTAGGTCGACCGCAAACGAATCTCCTTTCTTCTCGATTATTTATGTTTTTTAGTGCTACCTACGCCTATTGATATACGATTATTTTAATTCCATTTATCGTAAGGTAAAATTAGTGAAATGTACTTAATTGCAAAATGCTATTTAAAATTTAATATATTGGTAGTAGTGATGTGGTGGTAGAATTGGACAGAGGAAGAATTACGATAGCGGTACGAATGATATGTGATCGACCGTTTCGAGGCTACGAATTCGTCTGGCTTAGACGGACCTTTTCATCCTTTTTTTTTTTTTAAGCAATCAATCAGAATAAGACGCAAGTAGGGGGGAATTTTTCCGACGACTCTCATACTCGACACAGACACACACGACTCTTCTCGTACTTAGTACGGTGGGCGCAGCGTATACTTATTTTCGGAAACACCCGTTAGACACGCGTCTAACCTTCGGCACGATTAATTTCACAATTTTAAATGATTATTGTGTATTTGACATTGTTACTTTTTATTACTATTATTACATTATTATATTATATATTATTGTATTGCTATTATTGCTATTATTAATTATTATTATTATTAATTATTACCCTATTATTATTATTATTAATATTTAATGCCTTTATTATTTATTAATTTTAACGATAACCTATGTGTAATAAGTTTTGCCAAAGAACACTAAAAGAAAAACACAAAGCAATATCGCAGTAATATTTTTAGCCTCTTATACGATGAATGCGTTTGATAAAACGTTAAAATACGGATGATGTAGAAACAGTAAGGATAAAAAGAAGTAAAAAGTAAATGAAATGGAGCGCGCGTGGCATTTCTCGCGGCTCGATAGCGTACAGTGGGCAGATTGTGAATTTGGGCGGATTGCGCGGCTTTTCGGCCGGAGCGCTGCATTATTACGCGTTCTCCTCGATTCTTTTGTAACTACGAAAGATTATCCTTTATTTTATTATTCGTCCCGTGTAATATTCTTGTTCCGTGCGCCGCTCTTGCCGAGTCTCGCTGTTGATACTTGCAAACAAAACTCTGTAAATCCTTTTTAAATAAATCTGAGGTTTATATGAATCGTTAGTTAATTTTTTGTTATATCCGATTTCCTAAAGAGGCTATGAGAATTGGTGTTGGATACTGTGACGTATTTATTAGAGAGAGCAGCTCAGGATGCATTAGATGCATTATACTGAGGAGCAGCAATATTTTATTAGTTTCAAAGAATTTCTCTTAGGAACTTGTTCTAGTTTCAGAAAATTCCGCTAGGAGCGTGCAGAACGCATTTAGCATATATGTGTTTTCGCGGGAAGCATTGTTCGCAATTTCTAGAAAATTCCGTCAGATTACGCTGTTTGGAGCATGCCCTAGTTCCGGAATTATTCGCAAGGGGACGTGGAACGTCTAGCACTTCTATGTTTTCGCGAGTTATGGAAAATTATGCTAGGAGACATATAATCAATTTGAGAATGAAAAGTGGGTTTTCGTAAAGAACATATTTGTTTAATATGATTTAACATATAGAAAATTATCTGAACTCTAATCTTGCTTCCATCCTCGCGAGTAATGATGCTCTCTCTTGCGCCATCTACCGTCGCTTCATATGAACTTTAAAAAATCTCCTAAATACTTACGGTTGATAATACCATAATAAGAATATTTGTTGTAATCGACTTTTTCAATTTCTGTAACCTCCTTATTGCATACAATATGAAAACGCAAAGTTTCATTATACTACTGCTTTTAGGAAATACTATATAAGCAATCTTACAATTACTGTAACTTATCCATGAACATCCATGGTACCAACAGCTAAACAGAGTTTCAGAATCACGGAGAAATTTTCATGAAGTATATCCCTGTTTTCCTCGGTATATATTTATCTATGGATGGTTCTTATCACTGATAAAAAAAAATTTATTGAAAATGCCATAGAATGATCAAACCGTAGTAATTTCGATGCATACCAGTAGATGGCAGCACTATGTGCCGAAACCTAATTGTCACTGGTAGGTAAATCGCTTTCCCACTAATACCGACAGACTTCTAACTTACCTCACGAGCAGATAAATTGCTACGACTGTCCAACGATAGCCCAAATATAAATTGAATATAACCGTCGCAAAATGAGCGTCAAAAGATGCAAATTTTTATGTTTTTATATCTAAAAAATTGCTCCTTAAATGCTTTTGTTTTCCTAATTCCTCCGCTGCTATTATATAATGATTAAAAAATAGTTATTAAAACAGAATCTGAAATGATGTAGACTAGACATGCCCGTGTAAGCTGTGCCGCGCGGTTCTGATATATAGAATATAATACATACATAAGGGTAAAATTAACGGCAAAAATTCGAACTAATGCAATTTCATTTAATTTGATTTCTCATCCGTTTCCGGGATATAGCATCCTAGACCTGCAATTTTAAGTATTTTTGAAAATCAATAGAATCGGAGCTTTCAAGAATCTGCTATTTCTATTATTTCAGTAGAAGATAGTATCGATGAACGAAAATAAAATCAGGAAATTGATGCTGAATGAATGAGGGCTGGAATAAGGAAGACGGTGGAAATAATGGCAGAGAAAATAAAGTATAGCTGAAAAGGGTGTTGGAGCATAAGGGAGGTGGAAAAAGATGAGGTTAAGACAGAGGAGAGTAAGAATGAGACAGAACTATTTCATGCTCTGGGATATTCACAGAGCACAAGAGAATATCAGCGGATAAGTCCTTTAAGATACTTTACTCGACAAATAAAATAATTAAACAGTATATAAAGTACAGATGTACATGTATGGCCTATGAAAGATTAGCAATAACAATACCATCAGAGAGATATTAAATATATCGCTACAATATAATATAATTTTAACAACTTAGTTTTTAAGGATATACTAGGATGAGAGTGAGGGAGACATAGGAAGGAATAACAGACTCGGAAATAGAGTAGAAACGTTTGGTGGCAGAAAGGGAAGATGTTGTTGAAGGAGAAAAGAGGAAGACTGTTAAAAAGAAACAGTGAAGAAGAGAGATGATAGGGACTGAGGGAACAAGGAGAAAGGAAGATGCGTGAAACGTGTGCACGAGGACCAGATTATTCTGGAAGAGCGAGAAAAGAGAACACTGGAAAAAGTAGGAAAAGTAGGAAGGATAAGGACGCGAAATGGGCCCCTCCTCGCCCATTTCCGTGAGGTCCAGCCTCTCCACAAGGGAGCTACGACCCCTCCGAGGCCCAACAGGGGACCGTGTTTTTTTTTATTGAGGAAAACCCCCGAGTCCTGCGGCTATCGCGCACAGGAGTAGGAGGGAAAACCCGCAGGAAAGGAGGGAAGTCGGGTCGAGCGACGAGGAAAACGCAAAAGGGGTAAGGTAAGTTAAACGCGAAAGCTCTACCCGTAGTCAAGGATTCACCGAAACGAAAGACCACGGGCGTAGCACCCGACGGCGCCCTTGCGAGCACCGCCAGGACGTCCCGAAGGACGATATTCAACGCTACAATCTCCATCCATTCCGCAAGCTCAGTGGGTTAGACGTAAGGGACCGCGTCCGCCGGTGGCGGCGGACCCCGTCAGTCATTGATCCCCGCGCAAAATGTCTCCTCTAGAGGGTGACTTTAGACTAGCAGGTGCTCAATAGCACCCGCACCTACCCCAAATGAAGCTGACCCAAGAGCACAAGCTCAGATAGGACTTTACCCAGAACCAACGGACTACCCCGCACGACCTCCCCACCGGCACATAGGATCGTCTCTACCCACACGAGTGCTCGAGGGTCAACGACATGTTGGAGCGTTTTTAGCAAAGCGAACAAATTATACTAAATACGCGAGAGCTAGACACCTGGTTAGATTCACTATACGAAAGGCCATGGTCGTAGATACCCTAAGGGGGCTCAAGGCCCCCGTCGGGAGGCCCATAAGGTCCTGTTGCGGCCACAACTTGGGCCCGAAAATTTTTGGCAACTCACAATACTTCTAAATATTTTTGACCAGGAATTCTGATTTTCAAGTGTTAATATCTAACTTTATTGATTTAAGTAATTATTTTAATATTCCAAACACCTAATTTATTAATATTTCAATTTAAGCGTAATGTATTTACGAAATCTTACAATTTCAATTTACTTTTCATCTACTCCGTATATTTTGCGAGATTTTGATTTAGCCTCAATTGAATATTTTGAATAAATTTTGAGAATAAGTCAAGATCCAATAATATCTAGTAGCATTTGGAAAGCTTTATTCAGTCTTTCGAATTTTCAATATTTCCGTACAACTGATTTTTCTTCTTCTTCTCGCAGGTTATCCAGCTACTCGTGAATCGCAAAGGTTTGAATATTTGTTCTACTAGTAGCCGCAGAGATAAACAGAGAGATTTCCAATGTGCCGCTTTTCATGGTCCAACCTTTATTTCGAGGTAGACGCGCCACCTGACGAGTTTCTGAATTTCCAATATATCCATGATCGCACGTTGGCTTGATTAAAAAAAGTAATAACACCTGGCCGCGATCCCGGTACCACATGGCGCGAAGGCCCACGTGCCCACAACCAAACGTCATTGCTTAATCCTTTCTAAAATCCGTGCGTGGAAACTTAATAACTGCCTGCATAAATGCCTAATATAACGGAGTCTTTATTTCTGGCTATTGAATTGTTACTATTTCTTCATCACTCAGTTAAAGACTCCACCACATCAGGTATTTATGCAGGCAGTCACTAAGTTTACACGCACGGATTTTAAAAAGGATTAACCAATTACGTTGAGCTATTGTTGTTAAACCTTACACGCGATTGATTACCTCCGTGTAAAACACGTGCGTGTTAGCTTACTCAGTGTCAGCTGGTATAAGTATATTCGAACAGAGTTTGTCAGCATAAAAAAATTCAGACGTGCAAAATAAGAAATCAATCGTCACTACAGCGGAGCAATTCTGAAAACATAAGGAGCATCTAAGGGGCAATTTCGTTAGGCATTAAAAGACAGTTTCAATATAGTGTAAGTATAAAGTTAACGTAGCTCAATAGCGGATATTATAATAATGAAAATATTTATTTTTTACATTAACGGTACGAAGTAATGTATAATGTGCAATTACGTAATAGTCCTGTCAACGTCAATAGTTTACACGCGGTATACGTGCATCGTATTACAATAACCTACAATGTACATATGCTTAATTAAACTGTATACCAAAACGTATTCTCGCTAAGGAGCACTAGAGTAGAAGGCACAGCTATTTTTAATAATTTTTCAAAGTAGATGGCACCCTTTTATTTATACACGTAACTCTCAGCGCCACCGCGTCCAAAACCTGCAATCGTAAGTTAGCATTAATTGTCACGCATGGGCACGAAAATTATTATTCGTCAGGAATCAGGAAAAATAATTTTATTTTTTAATTGGCCAAGGACAGTCGACCGAAGCCGTGATAAAAAAAAATGGAAAAATAAATTAAATTAGTTTGACGAATTACCTCCAGGGCCAAAGAGGGCAGCGTAGCAAGGAACGTGGCAATAAGGTTTGCCCTCGTGTTCAGCATGGTTGCCAGGAGTTAGGGTTTTGTTGCACTTTTCGCAGCGCAAACAGGCCCCGTGCCAATCTTTACCCAGCGACGTCTTGCGCTCCGCTGAAAGAAAAGTTTAAGCCAAATTTTAAAAGACGTGCCATAATAAGATCCTCTGGGATTCTTTTAATGTTACGACTGGTTATCGTCACAAAAATTACGAATATTTTCTAATCTTTACACAATTAGAAAATCACGTCAATAACAAGACTTCACGTATAATTAATATTCGTCAATTTTATTTCAATCAATAAAAGCTTAATTTACACGGTTTTGAAATACGTGTATTGCGAATTCCCCAGAATGCTAATTCCTAGGGTCACTTTGGCTAAAAATACCTTTTACGTTTAAAAAGTAGAAATAAAGTATACCCGGTGGATAGACGAAAATCGAGTCCACAAATTGATCACACTCTAACAATGGTCTCTATTGTTAGTAAAAATATACTTATATAATATTTTATTTAATTTAAAAAAATATGATCCTTAATCAATGATCTCCTTACAAGAAAATTGTACGCCACGATGATAATCCTAACCTGAAAGCCTTACTCTATCTATATATGGAGAGTATACACGGGTTTTCTATACTGAAGCCTCTAGCTATGTACAGGGTGATTATAAAATTTATATAAATTTTCAACAATTGAAAACGGACGTTTGCAACGTGAGATTGATGAAATGCAGAATTTCAAATTACATTAAAACAAATCCTTAATTGCAAGAAACTAAATTGGATTTGTCTTACACTTTTTGGATTTATATATGTTATACTGAAAGTAGGAAAAGATTTTAAGATCACCCGATATATCGAGAGCAATCGAACGCACCCAGCAAAACGTTACACGCGGCAACACATCCAAAGAATATAACTGCAGTTCGCCTTGCTGTGAGATTTGATCGACCCCGTTCACAAATCCTAATTCGTTTAATGGAAACCAGATTAGAATTTCTCTTAAATGCGAAGTATTCGTCGAATTCAATTTAAAGTTGTGCAGAACAAAGTAGATGTATAGATGATATGTATATATATTATATATATATATGCCTCATTAAAAATTTAATTAAAATATATAACAATTACTGTTAAAAATTATTACTGCCGCTAATGACAGCTTTGTGATAAATTTTTATGAAAAATTATAAAAACTCGTCGGTATTATTTAATACCACGTCTCATTAGAATAGCAGAGCTAATGCGCACTTCGATTTTCAATAGTTTTATCCATTAGCAATTTTATAATTACAAAATTCAATGACGATTCTCACGAGGATTCGAACGGGGTTGTGATGATTGAATAAAGGTGCAAACCTGCAACACCCGAGGGCTCCGTCTCAACCCGCCCAGATGCATTGCATACTCACTGGAAGGCAATGCAATATACGGATACGATATCTGTTGCATTATAAAATCAACCGTATTATAAATTTTTACACTTTCAATTCCCTCCGCAGTGTGAATAGTATAACCAGTCGATTTTTGAAACACAGAAGACAGCGAAGGCGTCGTGTCGTGACTGCGTCGCGGGACACATTGGCGTATTGAATAAAGGAAGTTCTCACAACGAGTGTCGCTATGGGTGTAACGAAGAGTAAAAACTGTTTAATGATTAATTTCATAAAATTAACAACATATTCATCCCCTATCAGTATACCGACTATCCGACTCCGTAAATAATATCAGTGTCCGAATAAAATTATCATCGCCCGTTAACCTAGTCATTATAGAATTAGCCGATTGAAAAAAAGGCAAAAATTCGAAATTATTAATAGATAAAAAAAACTGAAAAATTGTACAACACCGATTATGAAAAAGGAAGCGTCGCGATAATCGCGCTTATATCAGCCCGGTAGATCGTTCAAAGCGCCAACGCCCAGACAGACGTGACCAAGACGTTCCTAAAAAGTAAAAAGATTAATGGACTAAAGGAAAAAAAGAAAAAGATATAGACCTCAAAGAAATTTCTCTCTTTACAGTCATGAGGAACGGAATAGAAGTTCGAGGAGCAAATTGTCGTCCATGGAAATCCATGAGACCAGATGAGTACAGATCTCCTACCTTACCGCGTTGGTTAGGTAGCGTCCGAGTTGCTAGTTCGCCCGTTCGCTCGCTAGGGGCGCTGAGTGCGCTCGGAAAAGTCTTCCTTAGCCAAGAAACCGACAAATGAAGAGAACAAAAAGGTTTGGGCATAGAGACGAAGTAGTCAGTGCCCTGAGAGAGATTCCGCGAGAGTCTACCTAACTAAAGGGCCATTAGTTAATTAACTGCTAATTATCTGGTAGCTGAGAGCAAACGCATAATCGCGAGCATTGCTATGCATTGCAGGGCAGACAGACAGACAGAGTCGTGCACGGATCGTTGCGCTCGGTGCCAAACAATCGGCGGCTGCACACTGACTTCCCACACTACCTTTATTCTCTTCACTCTTCACTCTTCTAGAGTATTCTCTTCGCCGCCCTGTTTCTTCTCTTCTTCTTTAAACCTGTCTCTCCTTTTTTTCTTCATTTTTCACTCCCCTCGTCCACGGACTCCCCCGCTCAAACTCACTCTCTCTCTCTTTGCTTCCATCCTCGGTCCCCCTGGGGTCTCTCCGTCTATCACAAGCCGAGAAGCAACAGAACACGACCCATCCTCCCGATGCACCCGATACTGCACCCCACCACCCTCGGTTCTTCAGCAAACCTGTTTCATCTCCGGTCTTCTTATTATTACCTACCGGGACCAGGCCGCCTTTGTTGTTGTCCTTGCGGGCGGATACTTTATTGTTGTAGCTGCTGTACATAACGTGCTTCCCTCTCTGCACGGATACGCGTCGTGATAGAATGCCTCTCTCCCTTATTCCTTATTCGCTTCACCTTTTTAGCCACTGACAGCTTCTCCAGTCATCATTCGCTCTCTCGTTCTCTCCTTCTCAGGAAACTCCCGTCCGTCCCTTCTCCACTAATTGTAGACGATAAGGCTCAACCGTCAGCGACGACAGTGACAACATCGACGTGAAGATGGAATATTTTTCTAACCTCAATTCACTAATACACGTGTAACCCGTAACCGAGTTTGAAACGGATAAAAGAAAAAAAAAACTTTTTATCTTACGCAAAAGAAAATGAATGTGTATACCTTTCTTTAACGTGATATCGAAAGACAATGAGATATTTATAGCCTCGTTTACATTCTCTCGGTATTAAATTGAACGTGGCATACGGTAAGGTCTGTAAACAGGTATTGTAACCATGGCAACGTGAAACGCTATTGTATTGGCGCTGAATTTCTTTTGAGCGTTCCTGTACAGATGCGTCAAGCGTAATGACAGCTACTACAGGACTGGGCGTCGTGCACAGTCGGCGTTCATGAGTTACCGAGCCGAATAAAGCCCTACCTCTTCAAAGTGCAGACAGCTTTTTGCTAAAAGCACACAAAAATATAGAGCAGCAGCGTTTTGCCTGCTTGCAATAATTACGTCGACATTTACTTCGCGCTGGTACGGTGCAACGTGTATTGTGCAACAGTCGCCGTCCCCTCGTCGGCATAACAAACGCACTCGAATAATTGTGGCCAAAAATGTGAAAAACAGAAAATGCAGAAAAATATTTTCCTTATACGTAAAAAAAAAATATGTACAGTCGATTCAAAGAGTTTTAATTTACCAAACGGTTAACTGGCATACAGTGGTGCATCAATGACGTCGATACGGTTGCATAATGAATTCCTGCTTTACACGTGATTCGATTGTTAATTATAAATACTGTTAATGCATCAACTAATTCATATGTATATAAGTAAACCCGGTACAGTTAAAAGTACAGGAAGCGTGTAGCTCCACAATGATTTAGTTTGCTTGGTACGAATGTACAGGTTACTATCGGCAGTAATGACGATTCTCTATCGACCAATTAGTTCTCAGATATACCTGTGTATTCTATTGGGCGTTTCAAAAGATAATATTTACACGTTAAAAAAATGTACGTGCAAATATTGAAATATCTGTCAAGAAATATTCTCGACTCTATTTTAGTTCTGTTAGTTCCGGTATCGATAGCCTTATCGAAGTAGGACGACATGGTGTCATGAAAGTATGATTTACGTGACTTATCGTTTCTAATAATTTAGCCATTTTTTTTTTAATAATTAATTATCGACTTTGACTCCCCTTAATAGCATAATCTATTATAACGATTTTATCATGCCAAAGTGTCATGGGTCAAATAGTAAATATCTTTGAGTTCTATTAAGATTTTTTAAACTTATCTCGAATTTGTATAAACATTGATAATAATTCTTTGTGTATATATTGAATTTCGAAAATTAATAACAATTAAACTGTAAACACCAGCTTCTTATCATTAAGATACTCGGTATAGTCTCGCGTCGACTGAACGGCAAGAGACTCGGCCAGGCTATATATATTAGGTGGACCGGAAAGTAGTGTCCTTTTTTTCCATTGAATTCAAATGCGCAGAAACGACATTACTTTCCGGTCCCCCTAATATATATATATATTCTATAACACGAAAGTAAGGCGCGTGGAGTGTCTAAGACACAACTCAATGCTTTTCAAATGGAGAACAAAATCGCACGACCATTCTCGGGCTAAGACATGCCCCCTCCCTCCCACTTCGAAATCCCGCAGAAAAGCATTTTCACGTAAGTAAATCTACGGATGATTAAGTGTATGACATAATATTTGCTATATGGTAGTCCTCGAGGTCGTTGCGAGTGACATCACAGTGACGCAGTCTGGTAAGAGTAACATCATCGAACATCGAATTTTGATTACCATGTGCCTACGCATTGATGATCAATCGTTTTGTCATTTCTTCAAGAATGACATATGACTCGTGATAAATAACGTCATTGCGGGTTTGCATTTTGTCCTTCGTTCGAGTGTTCACTTCGATATTCAAATAATCGAGCAATAACATAAATATTTCCAAGAACAAGGACCCATCACGATAACTCGACACATAAGGAATGCCTGTATACATATATGTATATACATATATATGAATATGACATATCAACGTAATTTATGAATTTGCCCGCCCGCCCCCTTAAAAAAAAGACAACTGACGTCAACACTAAAACTTTAAAAGGATCAAAGTTTCGCGTGGTCACCTTTAATGAAGTCAAAGTCTAGAGAGAGATAGAGAGATAATTGGTGAAAGAATGCCGGCACGTAGCAGGGTACCTTACCGAGAAAAAAAATTTACAATTGTTTCTCGTGTAATTTAGTCCAGTTATTTCATAGTTACTCATTCCCGTCATAATCATGCGCCGCCATTTTGTAAAGTTACACACGTGCACGAGTAAGCGAATGCATGACGTATCTATACAGCGAGACAGTGTCGCGTATGTACGTACGTGTTTATGTACAGCTGCATAGTTACATTTCCAGAGACTGCTACAAGCGTAACTGGAATTTCATCAAGGCGTATATCATTTCGGAGAATAATTACCCCAAGCAATTCCGCAAGAACTGCCGAACGATTTTCGAACACCTTGACCAACGAGAAACCTGAGTTCTGATAACTGCACGAGAAAACCTGTACATTTGTCGTAGGATGAACTAAAGTAGCGCTGATCTACCAAATTATATTCAATACGTTCAAAATAGTCTCGTCTTTGACGTAGTTATTCGATTATTTCGTTTGATCACATTTTTCAAATCTTATCTCTGGTATGAGTACCTGTATTATATACGTGTGTTGAGATTAATTTTGTTACTCAAAGAGGATAACCATGTCCAGGAGATAAAACTTTATAAAGACTGAATCTATCAGCACGGTTACAAAAGACAATACCAGACTACCAGCAGTTTAAGAAACATGGCGGCGACGTTAAACGTAACCGTTCTTCGATCTATTGTAACGTTGTGTACGACTAGATGAAACTGTTGCCGAGTTTCTATCGTCAAGATACACTAGAGTGGTTAGAAGCACATTATTTACCTGTATTTTCCTTTTATACTTGTCAAGGTGGTTCACTTACATCATTGATATTCACACGTCATCCAACGATAATTTCTTCACTCACCATTTACGATAAATTTCAACTAAGTAAAATTTACTTAAGCGTGTAAATGCCATTGTAATATATATTATTAAGGATACAAATATATTTGTCTTCTGAATAGAACGCGCTACGTGTTCTAATCCCTATCGCAACGCATAACCTACAAGTATACACCGTAGCAACTGTCACGTGTTTTTCCGTTATACCACTTGTATTCATAATACATAATACGTTTCTATCCTATGGTACAGTAATGTATCTGAACTCACCGAAATACACGGGTTTCTCGCACTTTGGACAATTTGGCATGATGCTAATTTCTTCCAAATAACCGACGTTGTGTGGTTGATCGAACTTGAAACGAGCGATAACGTCTCTTCCGTAGCGTGGTCAAGCGCCTACTGGCTGTACTGGCAATACTGCCACCTACTGTAGTACTGGCCATGGCCTCTCTAAGGTAAAGCAATATTCTACAGTTGATTGAGCGTGTGAATGCGTCGATGTGTGCTGAGCTCACCATACGGTATTATGTATGCATGATGATGTAATCCCTACCCAGCATAAATTCAGTCCGCCAGATGAAATATGCGTACGCTCGTATTTACACGCAAAGCGCCCTCTATATGCCATAGAGGGGCATTGAATAGTATTTCTATGCGTTTTGAATAATGCGTGTACGTTCACCTGTGTTGATTTTTTAAACAATGAAAATTAAAAATTAAATAGTTGACACGCTTTCGACCTTGATTAGTAATTTTTGTGATAACTGCTTGAGTGTACTAACGTATAACTACGTCATTTGAAAACTATTATGTACATTTTACAGGTAGATTTTTAGGTTACGTCGTGAATTTGGGTATTACGTAACTTATTAAAGTGTCATAAAATCTCAAGAATTTTATAGATACTACTGGATATGATATAACGAACTCGTATCTCTTAAAAATAATTTTTAAACTGATTACTGTCAGAAATTTAATCGAATATGCTTATCTGAATTAATATTCACCTAAGTCAAGATATAGACTGATATTTATGACAATATATGTGACCATGATGTATGTTTTTCATAAATATAACTATGATATAATCTCAATATATTTTATACACTTCAAGCATGAGTTAATTTTTATGTAAATCCACACTTCGGTCGTCCATACGAAACAACCTATGGGTCGATCCACGAGTTCAATGTGTTATTTTGATAGTTCGAAAATAATAGTCTTTAGCAAGCCACACATAGCTCTACATAAAATTGTTGTTACAATGGTGCATGATTTTGTACTGAAATATATTTTATTTTTCCATTTTAGCATAGATTTCCATAAAATTATCGAACAGTTTAGGAACTGTTAAAAAATACATCGCACTCGTGAGCGGACTATATATGCTGATATATATATACACCTTATACAGAATCGAAAACTATAAAATCTATAATTTATACTTGGTGGTCCGTAATTTGGTCTCTTAACTGAAACTGGTAAAGACTAATGAATATTTCTCTGGTCAATGACTAAAGAGACTATAATTAGATTCAACACGAGTCACTGAGACCTAATAGTCTACTCCGGAACTACATATAACTAAAAATTGTACCGAGCTTGTTCAATTCGGAAGTTGTCGCACAGGGTGTCTGATTGTGAGACACCCCAACCCAATGCGTTTTGAATGGGGAGATAAAATCGTGCGACGCACTGCGGGTCAAATAAAGAGCTTTGTGTACGTTATCAGATAATTTTTAATAGATAACGCCGTTCATAACTATCTTTATAAATATAATTCGCGGAAGTCGTTATTGAAATTCAAATCTTTATTTATCAAATCTCTTACGTATATTGGAAAACGAAGTCAATACACGACCTTATTAACAGTCAGAGATTGAAGAAGCAGTTAAAAAAAAAGGAAAAAACGAGTCACGACACAATTATGCATTTTAATATGACGAGAAAATATTTCTTTTGCATATAACCATGAAGCGACAAACAACAATGGCTTCTTTCATACATTCTCGTCGTAATAAAGTCAATCTTCAAGTTGAATTCATCCGTACTTCGCATTGCAAACATGAAGAAAGAGAAAAACAAGTAACTAGACTTTACTAAAGTCCTTATTTTATATACAGAACCAATACAAAAAGTAATTATCTAATTAGGTTAATTTGAAAACATAAGGGTTTCCGGTATAAACCACATCCTATGATTAGATGCAGAATGTTACAAAGTCTAAGGAAACTGAGCAGTTAGTATTTGGCAGTTCACGAGCATTGTGCTTGCAATTTGTATAAATCGTAGATTTTTAAATAATATAAAAATGGACGAACGTTGTCCAGTCTCTTTGAAGTTGTTAATAGTTATCGAGAACGACTACGTGGACCTGGCTATAAAGATTCTGAGAGAGAATCATCGAAAATCCGTCTTTTTGGAAGCAGCCGGTGCGCTTCGGGTAACTGCCGTTCAACTGGCCAGTTGGCGAGGTCGGTTAAATTTGCTGGAACTCCTCTACGAGAAAGGTGCGGACATCAATATTTCTGACAAACTCGGTAGAACCGCGTTGTATTACGCGATTCACCACAGCAACGTCGAGATAGTCAAGTGGCTCCTCGAGCATGGCGCCAATGTCAACAGTAAAGTCGGCATCAATTCCTGGCCGAAGGATATGCCTTACGCTACAAACATGACCATGGAACCAGACTGTCCGATTGGCCGAAACGTGGGTGTAACTTTTGTAAATAAAAAAATAAAAATAAATAAATTAAACATTGTAAGTGAAATAACGCTGATAAGTAACTTGTCAATGTAGCTGCCGTTACCTGAATGCTGGGGCAGAACGCCTTTACATCAGGCTGTGCGAGCTAATGAGCCGGAAATCGTAAGAATGTTGGTTAATGCAGGAGCGATGGTCGATGCGCAGGATGAACAGGGTGTGACGCCGCTTCTTCTGGCGGGGGCCAATCTTGATTGCAGTAACAAAGAGGAGATGATGAAGTTTGATGAGGTGGTAGAAATTTTAGCATCGGCCAATGCTTCCGTCAATGTCGTCCATCCGGATACTGGTAGGATAAAAAAAAATTTTGAACAAAGTTCCACCAATAATACCAAAGCTAGTCTTAAATATAAATTAACACTATCATTTAATCAAAGGAACAACTGTACTGCACCATGCATCTATGCTAGGCAGTAAAACAGCTATAAAGAGGCTACTGGAAGCTGGTGCATGGCCTCTTTTTCAGTGCATCGGTACAGGAAGCACTGCACTACACATTGCCGCCGGTGAGGGTCACCTGGAGACCTTACAAGTTCTCCTCGAGGCAGTGGATCCTGTCTGCGTAAACATCCGGGACGAGGTATAATTAATTGTTCCAATTAATCGGCAACGACTGATCGCAACAGGATTCGTTTTACTGAAAAAAAAAAAACAGAGTCCAGTCAGTGATCATTGTTTATTTAACGTTGCAACAATAGGTAGGTCGTACTCCGTTGCACAAGGCGGCTTACCAAGATCATCAGGAATGTGTCCGGATGCTCGTGGACTACGGGGGGAATCTCGCTGCGGAAACGAAAACTGGCGTGACCGTAATCGACGCCATGCTCGCCCACGTGCGTGCTCCTCTGCCCTTGTTGACTGAGGTCCTTGATTCCTGTGTCCGAACGTCATGCGGCTCCGCTACTGAAAAGGGTCGCAACGTAAGATGATTATAAGGAAGCAGATTTCTATCTACCTACTGTGCAGTGATATCACGAGTCACTGTGGATCATCTGCTCGCCGAGCACGTTTACTTTAAATGAAATCATCGAAATTCGTGACGAACACATTCGTGCGGCCGTATTTAGATATACGAAATTTATTCGTGGAATTAGCGAGAACGCGGTAGTGAATGTTACATGTATATTAAATAATGAGGATTGATCGAACGGGACTTTTGTATTATTCATCACTTTTTTTTTTTTCTTTTTAGATAACTGTAGACTTTCACGTACTGGCGCCTGTTGGAAATTTGCAGATGAGTGTAGTTTGTGCATTAATCGCATCCATTTCGGAAATCGAACAACTGACCATCCTGCAGCATCCGTTAGTCGAAGCATTTCTTAGTCTCAAATGGTCCAAGCTACGAGTCTTCTTTTTTCTTTTTGTTTTGGTATACATGTGCTTTGTGCTTCTACTGTCTGGCTATGGTATGATTCTCATAGAGATGAACATAAAGTACTCAGTGCCAACTGGCCTCCTGATGGTGTGTTCCTGCTTTTTGCTGGGGCACAACGCGGTTCAAGTATTAATGGCACCCAAGTAAGTCATCGGATAATTTTTTTTTTCAATACTTTAAAGTAGGTAACTTTTGACTTTGTCGTTCATCCGGAATAGTCACCGAAAAAGTATTTCTTAGTAGAGCCTTAACTAATCGTGCGACTGGTCACGTACGATTCTGTCATTCTGTTTCGGTAACCAATTTTGCAGCTCTGTGAGTCACGCCGCCTACTTAGGAAGACACTAAAATTAAAGGAGAATGTTTTTTCGGTGCTTTTAAGAAAAATTATTATAGTACATTGGAATAGTTAAAATTGCATTAAGTTGACGTCTAACGGGTATTACTTGTCTGTCGATTAGACATTACTTGAGACAATTTGAGACCTGGATATCCGCAACGTGTGCCATCATAGCTCTAATCATCTCAACAACCAGGATCGATGCGCATGAATCGAATCAAGATGCATCGAATCGAATTGAATCGGGAGAGGAAAGGAAGGATATAGCAGAGCCGTGGGTTTTGCACTCGGTCAGCCTTGCAATTTTACTCGCCTGGATGCAAATGATGCTCTTTATCGGCCGATTTCCAACCTGGGGATATTACGCGCTCATGTTCTCCACCGTGCTCAAGAACGTGTTAAAGGTCAGACAGAAGGTTTCCGTAAATGCGAACCGGTTCGTTGTTATCTATACTGCATGATATATAAGCAATGACCGACCAGTATCTTTTCCAATATTTTTTTTTAAATTGGCCACAGTGCATAAATGCATAAACAGAAATGAAATTTCGGATTTTTCGCATAATCGCGTACCCGATCGAATTATCTTTTTCGCAATTGCCGCACGTAACGAGATGTTTGCAAGAAATTCCACGAGACGCAGCTATACTCCATGCGAAGTAAAACCTAAATTATCTGCATTCCGAACGCCGTTAGAGTAAGAGGAGACATTTTAAATGTCTCATATTGCGGAACCGTATTCCCTCTCTGCCAGCCATCCCTTTAACGACGAGCATCCGGTGCTCTTTACTTCGTTTCAGGTGCTTCTCGCGTTCATCTGCCTGATTTTTGGATTCGCGTTAAGCTTCGCCGTTTTGTTTCACGAGAACGACCAGTTTGATGACCTGTGGAAGGCCGTCGTCAAGACCGTCGTAATGATGATGGGCGAGTACGAGTACGGGGATCTGTTCGCATCCGATCAAGAGAAAAAATCACTTCTGCCAATCACTGGTAGAATCGTATTCGTCCTTTTCATTATGCTGGCCAGCATCGTTCTCATGAATCTGATGATCGGTCTGGCAGTCAGCGATATTCAAGGACTCCAGAAAGAGGTGGGTCGTGTCAGCTTGTTACGCTGTTATACATTGTTAGCATTTACCTGAAGCGTCCGTCTATTTTCTCTCTCCCTGTATCTCCACCTAACCGAAACGTCCCTCCGTTCACTACCGCCGGCTATAATGTCATGCGAAAGCAAGTAAATACGTTGAATCCTCACAGGGACACATTCGCCGCCTCCTGAAACAGGCAGAATTCGTCGCGCATCTTGAGAGAATTACGTCTCATCCACTATTCCGCAATAAATGGGTACATAGGAAATTACAAGCCTTTCTGGACTCCCGGCAGTCGATTCCTACCAGGATAGAACTGCCTGCCGACGGAACGTACAATCGTAACACTCACGAAATTCACAACGATCTTGTAGAAGCCCTCTTCACTCTCGCATCGAATAATCAATCAGTTGCTGAGTCAGTCGCCAAGACGGACGGCAGTGTATCTAGGATCCTGATGAATATCGAGGATCAACTACATGAGTTACGAAAACAAATTCACCCCAACGTGGCGTCCCGACGCATCTCGCGTCTGCTCGTCAACCGAAGAGTTTCGAAGCACACGAGGAGCGTGATAGTCTGAGTCTTTATAGAATGAACGTGGCGGCGAGTGAATTAAACTTAGAGACTAATTGCTTCTTCGTTGACGTCGAGCAACAGTGAAGCATCTACTGCTCGAACGTGTCTGCTAGTGACAAGTAACGATCGTTTCTTGAACTGCGTGGTAATTTCCTGCTTTATCATTCGAGTCACGCTCGTAAGACTCACCGCGTTCCTTCACAGATGTCGCTAGCTAATATTTCATTGTCAAACGCGAACGAACGAAGACGAGGACCTCTGCTCAAGACGAATCGAACTGAAATTGTCATGACTTGTCATACAAATATTATTGTTTGTGTCTCTTAAGGAATAAATAATTATTTCAATGCTTCGTTGTCGGTTCTCGTAATGCCTTCTCTCACAATATTTCTATTCCCTCGTGAGCCATGCCAAAGTAACGCTTCAAGAGCGTGACGCACCTTTTTGGAAACATAATAGATCGCTTTTGGTACTCGCTGATTTGTACGTGAGATACAGACCGTCGCTCGGTTGACCGCAGAATAACGTGTCACGCAAACTATAGTACGGTCGATACCAACGGAGACTACACAAGTTTTTGAGTATTCTGGAACCGCTAGTAAGATTCCTTCACGCTAGAGAGCAGTGTTCACCGTGTAACGCGTACTAAATTAAAATTTAATTATGATCGCATATTTGTCAAGGAATCGAAGCTTTTTTTTTAAATAATCAAAACTGTTGGAAAACTGTCTATTGTTATTTTAATGGAGATTACAGCAACTTCCACTCGATATTCTGTTGTCATTCCTGAGACGAAATCTCAAGTGTGTATTTTGGCTCAAAGTCTATTTTGACAGGTAAATTATACGGATGGTGTATTGTGAATTCTTAAAGGTTATGCTTAATGGGCCGTCTCGTCGAAGCCTATTTTCAACAATGACGCTTCAGTGAATGACTGCAAATGCACAAAGGAACGACCACGAGGATTCTCATGGACCCGGAAAAAAATGTTCACGCGTGATTACGGGAACGCGATTTCTGTCTCGTTTGCGAATTTAGCAGAATGATGTAAAACGAGAAACGAAACTGTATGAATGGGAATAAAGGAAGCGGGCAAAGGAAAAACAGCATGGCGGGACTGTGAAGCGCTGGCTGCATAGCAAGATATTCACGCAATTAACCAATAATAAATAAAGCATCGCTGCGCCAATTTGCTCAGCGATGCGAATTTCTTTCTTTTGAAAATGACAGACTTTTCTGTCCTTTGGATAGTTCCACGAGTATTTCTCGTACCACGCGTCTCTGTCAGCCAGTTACAAGTTCGAGTGACTAGAGACAATAGCAATTACAATTAATAATACAATTATTATGAGATCATATAATTTTTATGATTTTTTATTATAATTTCTTAATTTTTGTTCAATACTCCATACTGTTGCCTTCCGTTATATTTGACGGATCGGTTATTTTATTTGTATCCGTTATCTCGTTACAGCCAATAATCATTCGATCACTGTTCCAAATGACAAGCCAGTTGGGCAACTGGCGACATTTTTAAAATAACGAAACGCATTAAATCCTATCAAGCTTCAATCTTGGCTTCAATCTCTTCTGATCGATATCTAAACGGACCCCACAAATCGAATATTAAAATACTCTAATCCCATACACTATCTAAAAAAGAGCAATTTTAGACCACTGCGTAGGAGAAGTTTAGTCGCGATGTCAATTTAAATCATATGAATATCACATAGAGACAGTATTAGTTCTATACATGACTTAAGATTCGAAGACGTCGTGACAATCGTGCACGACGGAATCAAAGTCGTATGATGTAATTCAAGGTGGACGACGAACTCTTATCGTTATATTGATAACGTAAAGAATAGATCATGGCGAGTGAATGTGGCGGCAATATTGACAGGCGATATGATTTTTTTTAGTGGTGCAATAAATAACTTCAGTTAATTCGAATAAGAAAGATAATAAAAAGTATTAAGAACAAAAAAGATTACGAGTAAGTACGTCTTGATGCATTCGAATAAGAGGCCAAGCGCCATTTTAAGTATGGCGCTTGCCATCCTTTGATTATGACGTCATAATTATCATGGATATAGGTAACACCTGGAAGAATTCTATCTTTAAGATCAATCAAGATTCACTTAATTAATTTATTTCACATCAGCGACCACTTTTTAAGCGTTAGATTTCTTTAGGAATATAAAATGGATCTATGATACATTAAATTTTTGCATTTACCCTGCATCGAGTTTATGTGTAAAATTCAATTAAATAGTATGAAACATGGTTTCAAATCAATGGGCAAGGGCACGGAACAGATTTGAGGTACGTAGACAAAAATTTAGGGTCGGAGCATATTCCAGATTTCTAGCGGATTTCTTTTTCCTAACTCTTGCCAACTGTCGAATGCGCTTGGGTAATAATTTTTACGTTCTGTTATTTCTTCGATTAGCTCATTGTTAATGTTTCCTTGGAGTTCTTCAGATATCCCAGAGTTAAAGAGTTGACCTTGTTCAAAAATAAAACCCAAGAAAACTTCCAAGAGAGATGCGCACGGCTACGTTACCTACAGTCTCCAGCAGTTCATGATGTTTTAAATCTGCCAAGCGACGTAGCCATTAAATATGTCAGTGTACCGTTTCGCGAGGGCGCTATCGCAATTCCGAAGCCTCGGCTAACAGAAACAAGCGTCTGGTTTTGTTAAGTCGACTGCGAGCAGATTAAGATACTCCGGGATCTTATTCGCTCGGCCGATCCATGCCTCGTTTATTTTCGCCGACTTCGGTACGCTGATGATGCATGTCTGAAACTCGAGGCGTAACTTTGTTTTTGTGCAAGCGACACGAGTGTTGATGGTTGTCGCTCGTGATGGAACGTTTGCCATGGCGGAGGCAATGGCGACGGGAACGAGACCGATTACGATATTCTGTAAATATCCGTAGAAGTGAATTTGCATCGAAGCGACATGAGAAACAAATGATACCGATGAGTAACGCATAGAAGGATAAAGTCTTACCTTGTGAGTTTCCGATGCGACGACGGGTGCAGTAATGAGTACGAAGAAACAAGCCCGAAAGTGACGCGTGGACTCGGCCGACCGTTTGGTTTTTTCACTGTTCTTTCGTGCACGTGTTGCTCGCATCCCATTGACAGGCACTCGCGTCGCGTTGAATCACGTCGCGACGCTTCTAAAGGCGCTACTTTTCTGTGTTGCGTACATAAAACGACCGTAGACGAACGACGACGTCCAAGAATGACGGCGTTAACGACGACGCGGAAGGAGAATGGTAGTCAAGTAACTGGAAGACGATGAGAAGGAAAAGAGTGAAAAAGATATCTTGTTAGCCAAAGAGAAGAAGGTTGCGGACGATGATGAGAATAAAGAAGAACAAGGATAGTAGAGGAGATCAGAAGAGAAGCGATAAGATGAAGGCGCAGGGTAGGGCAGGCGGAAAGGAAGACGAGGATCGTAGAGTTGCGGCAGCGTGGTACGTCGACAGGCACTTCGGCTCCGTTCGTGGAGAGTCGGGTCAGTTCGGGCGGGATCGGTTCACCGCCTGCTTGCAACTCTGCCTTCCATCGCTGGGCACGAGGCTAGAGGCAGGCCAGTGTGGTGGGGAATCCTCGGCTAGAATCTCGTGGTGGGGATACGTCGAGGTGAATACGAGGATGCGATTGGTTGACCGTGGGAGAGCTGCCCGCCCGAGTGATCCGGCTGGCAGTCAGTACCGAGCATCCAGGGAGAGCACTTCGACCCGGACGAGACGAAAGACGAGACCGGACTCACTCGGCACGATGGCCGCCCACCGCGTGTTTCATGCCGTCGTACATTTCCTACCGCAAGCCGAGCGCGCATCGCGGCGACTACGCAGCGCGGCGCGGCCGTGTGTTACCGGGTTTCACTAAGAGAAAAAAGAAAAAAAAAAGAAGAGTCTCGCGGCAACATTTCCCTCACGCGGATACACCGCGCCATTTCCCATTGCCCTCTCTCTCTTTCTCTCCACCCCTCCCCCCCTTCAGTACCATCGGACGACTTATCCGCCCCGCGCGGCTAGTTGGTACCTTCGACCCCTG